>NW_016107374.1:1690906-1694576 GCF_001604975.1 Cebus imitator | reverse complement strand
GGAGGGAAGGAGGGAAGGAAGGGGAGAGAGAGAGAGAAAGAAAGAGAGACTACAGTCTCTTCAGTTTACAAATTGCTCAGTAAATGCATGGTGCCCGCCACCATGCCTGGCTAATTTTTTGTATTTTCAGTAGAGACAGGGTTTCACCATGTTGGCCGGGAAGCTCTTGAACTCCTAATCTCAAGTGATCCACCTGCCTCGGCCTCCCAAAGTGCAAGACGGTAAATCTTACATGTGTTTTACCACAATAAAAAACTTGAGCCTGGGTGACAGAGTGACACCCTGTGTCCAAAGCAAACATGTTTTTGAGAAGAATGTTATACTCTGGTGAGGAGACAGGCCACCATGAAAAGGAAGACTGCAGGAGAGCAAGCCTGATTCCTCCCAGTGAGCCCCAGCTGGGTCAGCTCACACCCTAGCCCTGGACATGAAAGGCTTAGCTGTGGCGTCGCCTCCACCAACTCCCCAGTCCTCCAGCATCCCTCCATCCCCACTTAGCTGTACCACAGGGATGTGCACTATGTAGGGTGCTAATGGGTCCAGGGTTACAGAGAATCAGGAGCTCATGGCCACATGCATGGGCGGCAGGGAAGGTGCTGGCTTTGACCCATGCAATGCGATGGGAAGGCGTAAGAAAGCACTTTCCCAAACACATCTGCTTTCCAACTCGCAAACTTCCATCGTCGGAGAATTACTCCCTGTCCCTTTTAAAATGCACATCCTCCCAAAAGGAGCATCTAAGGTCACCAGTTTCCAGATCCAGTTTATCATGTCACTTTTCCGCGAGACTGCTCACTTTGAAACTAGTTTCTTAAAGGGAAGAAGGGTGTGGAGAGGGAACACAGGCATGTGACGCTGTGGTGAAGTGGGAGCCCTGTTCTGGCTCAGGCCTTCAGCAGTCCTGTTAAAAAACAGTGCACAGGGCCAGGGGCAGTGGCTCACACCTGTAATCCTAGCACTTTGGTAGACTGAGGCCAGCAGATCACTTGAGGTCAGGAGTTCAAGACCAGCCTGGCCAACATGGTGAAACCCCGTCTCTACTACAAATACAAAAATTAGCTGGGTGTGGTGGTGTGCATCTGTAATCCCAGCTTCTAGAGAGGCTGAGGCAGGAGAATTGCTTGAACCCGGGAAGTGGAGGTTGCAGTGAGGTGAGATTGCGCCACTGCACTCCAGTCTCAGGGGAGGGGGGGGGCAACAGAGCGAGACTCCATCTCAAAAAAAACCAGTGCATAGGCCGAATGCAGTGATTCACACCTATAATCCCAGCACTTTGGGAGGCCGAGGTGGGCGGATTACAAGGTCAGGAGTTCGAGACCAGCCTAGCCAACATGGTGGGACGTCCATCCCTACTAAAAATACAAAAATAAGCCAGGTATGGTGACATGTGCCTGTAGTCCCAGCTACTGGGGAGGCTGAGGCAGGACAATCGTTTGAACCCGGGAGGTGGAGGTTGCAGTGAGCTGGACTCTGTCTCAAACAAAACAAAACAACACAACACAACAGCACACGAGCCTCCCGCTGGGCTGCCTAGCTCCAGTCTCCCACCAGCTAATCTGTTCTCCAGGCCATTCCCAGCTATTTTCAAAAATTTTCTTTGTTTTTCATTATTATAAAAGTTATATGGACTCACTAAAATAAATTCATATAATTCTCAAAAAGAAAAGATATTATTCAAATTTCAACTTCTTCCAGACTTTTTAATGCTCATTCCCATATAGATATGGTACCAGTTAGCAACTGCCACCAAAAAAAAAAAAAAAAAAATGCATCGCAATTGTGTATGTAACAAACCACCCTGGAACTCAGTGGCTTCAAACAATCGTTCATTTTATGAGCCGTAGACTGTCATAGTTGGGCTGATGTGGTCTGGGAGCAGTGGATGCCTCTGCTGATCCTGGCTGGGCTTACTCATTCCTTTGGGAATTGGCCATGGGTTGCTGTGGGACCCTCCCTGTTCTGGGCTGAGCCAGGGGCTCTCTTTGGGCTCTCATGACAGACAGTCAGACACCTCTGCCGGAGCACCTGCTCTCCCACATTAGAATAGTGATGGGTCCATGCCTTTGTGTCCTTCTTCCCCACAACTGGTCATCAACTCCTCCTAGGCAGAAATAGGACATGCTCATGGGAAAGGAGCAGGTGAAGGCACTGGAGGCCGGCAGCAGCCTTGGGTGGAGGCAGGGCGGGTGTTGCTGACCTTTGAGGTAGAGAGAGTTTATTAACTGAGTTATCCTCAACCAGCAATGTGGAGAGGACGGGGCAGGGTAGGGGTGAGTGTGTATCACTGTCCCAGGAGAAACGTTTTCCTTGACACACACACCCCAACCCCTGCAGCCTAGTCTGCCCGCTCTGCCCCGGCTTCCACCCTCTGTGGTTCCAGGTGGAGCGTGTTATGCTGAGAATCAGGCAAAGCAGCCGGGGCTCGCCCTGCCTGCACCATCCCGGCCAGCACAGAGGCCGACTGGCAAGGGTCCTGGGGAAGATTCCACCGGGGGGGCCTAGCTTGTGGGGAGAAGCAGGCAAAGGCCTTGGTGGGGAGCCCCTGTCCTGCTCCCAGGGCTCATGGTCTCAGTGCTGTGCCCAGGCCAAGGTCCCTCTGAACCTGGACTTCCAGGAGCAAACTTGACCCAAGGAAGGAGGAGACAGCGGAGGGGTGGAGATACCAGGGCCTCAGGGTCCCTGTCATTGGCCCTCTCCCATGGGGCCTCCTGAAAGCCCCTCAGGTCACCAGCACCCCACCCCCAGCACGCTTGCCTGCTCTCTGCAGTTTCTCTTAGACACCACCAGGACGCCGCCTTCTACCTTACCACCCCTCCTTGTCACTTTACACCCCTGCCAGGCTCTCCCACCCCTGCCCTACCCCTCACCCTGGGCCAGCACTAGGGGAGGCACCCCCGCCCTTGTACTGACCTGAGAGTGGGTCCCGCCTTAGATAACCCTCCTGTGCACCTCTCAGACCTCACCGTCAGTGGCCAGGACACCTGCAGGACCCGGGTCCAGACCTCTGTCCATTCCCACTCGCTGGCTCCCACCCGAGGGCTCCCCTCCAGCCAGCTCGCCTATGCCCTCTTTCCAAAAGCCTCCTTCAAAGTCCGGTTTCCTGTTGGTTTAGGAAGCAGCCTCACCTGTGAGCCTCAGGCATGCCGGCCTTCCCACCTCCGGGGCTCCATTCATCTTATCAAGCTCTTTGTACCCTCCTGCCACAAGCAGCTCTGGGAGAGAACTCTGCCCTGACGCCCAGGCCAGGCCGGGACCCCTGCTGCCTGCTCCCTGGGCCTGTGCCCTCCCCCTGAGCATCCTCCCTGGTTGCTATTCCTCCTCGTCTGACATTGCTGTTTGATTACTGTCTCTTCTCCGAGACTGTCAGCTCCATGGGGACAGACACTGTGTCTGCTGTCACTGCCCCGGTCCCTGATGCCTTGCAGGGCACCTGGCATGCTGGTACACTAGGTGGTTACTAAGTGCATGGATGAGGGAGCCATTGGCCAGGTAGGGGAGGAGAGAGAGGGGGCAGGGGACACAGAAGGGAAGAGAAGGACTTGGAAAGGGACAGAAGAAGGGAATGAGAGAAGAACAAGGAGAGGGAGCAGGGAGTGCCAGAGGGAAAGGACAGCAGCAAGGGAGAAGGTGGGAGGGCCAAGAGAGGAGGGGAGGGGCCTGCAGGGGTAGG
>NW_016107374.1:1687143-1690361 GCF_001604975.1 Cebus imitator | reverse complement strand
GGGGGGAGGGTAGTTGAGGGTTGGGGGAGGGGAGGGGAGAGAAGGAATGGGGAGGAGAAGGGATAAGGGGCAAGGGGAGGGGAGTCAAGGGGCGGGACTGTCAGGGGCGGAGAGGAGAGGAGATGAGGGGTGAAGAGGGGAAGCAAGGGGTAGGGCAGGGAGAGGAGGGGAGGGTCCGGGAGAGGAGGGGAAGAGACTTTCTGAAGAGTTCCTGCTTCCTTGTCCTGGTGGCCTCCTGGTGGCTGGGTGGGCCTCCCCTCCACCACGCTCTGGGGAAGGTGTCCTTTAGTGAGATACCCAGGGACAGGTGGTAGCAGCAGCTGCAGAAGCCTCTTCTTGGCTGCATCGCACGGCTTAGGGCTGCCGTCAAGTGGCCAAAAGGAGAGAGGAAAACCGCCCCCTCTGTGGGTGGGGGGCGAAGGCGGGGCAGGGTGGGCTGCCCCTCGACCGAGCCCACCTGCAGGCATGCTGGTTTTCACAAAAAGCACCCACACACGGCCTCCTCTGCTGCGGAGTCAGTTCCGTTCCCAGCCGGACAGACCCGCTCAACCTTCTTCCGTCCCCGTGTCCTCAGCACCGGGTTAGGCTCTGTTGCAAACATGGGAGTATCCCTAATTCCCTCCCAAGAGCTCTCATTTTTTTCTGGTGGCATCCCTAAAAAGTCCGAGTTAGGTGCTCCTCTCCTGAACACAATTACAGCCCTTTTTGCATAAACGGAAACCCTCTGGGAAGGGATCCCGTCCTTCCCTCCCACGCCCACTCCATTCACACGTTTATAGGAGCCAGGCCCTAAGCCACAAATCCTAAAAATTCCAGAGCTTCCTCCGCCCCAAATGTCTTCTCATTTATTTCTATGTGCTTGTCTCCAAAACTGCCGCAAACTGAACCTTGCCGTGTTTTGCCCATCTCCGCTTCCCTCCCACCGCAGTAAATGGAGCACCACCCACCTGATTACTCACACCGGAGTCATCCCTGACAAGTCCGCCTCCTCCCCCGCAGCAGCTCCCAGAATCTTGTTAAGTGCCCCTCTAAATGCAACTGGAATCTGCCTGCTTCCTTCCCTTCCGAGAAGGCCAGGAGATCGTGGTGGCCCTGAATGAGCCGCTGTCACCCACACTGCACATCAGAAGCCACTTCATCCTGTGTCAGACCCCCGCTCCACACCTGGAGGGCTGCGGCCGGCGCATCTCGATTTCTAAAAGCTCCTTGTGCTCGCGTGCCCAGCCAGGGCTGAGGGCTGAGGCGTTAGCCGTGCAATTCGCTGCTTGGCGGGGCTCTGGAAGCTTGCTATTGTGAATGTTTCCCAGGTTGCTCAGTAAGATGCTGGGGAGACAGAGGCGAAGCTCCCAGGCCTGCGGCCAAAGCCCAGAGCTGTGCTGCTGAGTGAGACCTGGAAAAGCTTCCTGCCCGGTCAGCGCCTCTTCCCCACTGCCACCAGTGCACGCCAGCTCCGCCACATCGCGGGTCGTGTGACCTAACATCTCCTGTGGTTGCTGCAACAAATGACCACAAACCTGAGGACTTAGAACAACACGTACTATTTCTCTTACCGTTCTGGGGGTCACCAGCCCTAAGATCAAGGCGTCTGTAGCGTTGGTCTCTTCCGGATGCCCCTGTCCAGAGGCGCCCCCATTCCTTCGCTTATGGCCCCTTCCTCTGTGTTCAAAGCCAGTGGCCCAGCATCTTCTAGCCTCTCTCTGTCTCTCTGGTCACATCTGCTTCTCTGACTCTGAGGGCTCTGCTTCCTTCCTTCCCTTATAAGGACGCTTGCAATTATATTCGGTCCAGCTGGCTAACCCGGAGTATTCTCCTTAACTCAAAATCCTTAATCACGCCTGCAAAGTCCCTTTGCCACGTCAGGTGACACACTCACAGGTTTCAGGGATTAGAGTGTGAACACCCTGGGTGGGGGCAGAGGACGTTATTCCGCCAGACCCAGTGGCCTTGTCTAGGACCTGGCCAGGCAGTGCCTCAGGGTCACATCAGGAAGGCCGGAGGGGAAAACGATAACAGCGGTACTGGAAGCCATAGTAATAGAAATCGTCACAGCAATGATATGTACCTTATGGATGTATGAGGATTGACTTACTTTCTCTGTTTTTTTTGAGACAGGGTTTCCCTCTGTCATCCAGGCTGGAGTACAGTGGCATGATCTCGGCTCACTGCAACCTCCACCTTCTAGGATCAAGTGATTCTCGTGCCTCAGCCACCTGAGCAGCTAGGATTACAGGTGTGCACCGCCACACCCGGCTAATCTTTGTATTTTAGTAGAGACGGGTTTTACCATGTTGGTCAGGCTGGTCTCGAACACCTGACCTCAAAAGATCTGCCTGCCTTGGCCTCCCAAAGTGGTGGGATTACAGGCCTGAGGATTGACTTTCTGTGTAAGTGTATAGAACAGCATCTGACTAATAAATGTTCAAAAACATCAACTGTCAAATACATTTTAATAGTGACATCTGTAGCCCTGTACCACAGGCCCTATGAGCTCCAATAGCCTATGAAATGTTTTTCAGATTGGAAACAATGTACATACGACAAATATTTTATTTATTTATTTAGAGATGGGGTCTCGCTCTGTTATCCAGGCTGGATTACAGTGGCACGATTGCATCTCACTGCAGCCTCAACCTCCCAGGCTCAGGTGATCCTCCTGCCTCAGCCTCCCAGCTGGGACTACAGGTGCATGTTACCATGCCTGGCTAATTTGTAAAATTATTTGTAACGGGGTCTCCCTATGTTGCCCAGGCTGGTCTCAAACTTCTGGGCTCAAGCAGTCCTACTGCCTCCACCTCTAGAGTGTTGGGATGAAAGGCACGAGCCACCGTGTCTAGCCTAAAATATTTTTAAAATGGCAAAGTCAAAAGAACAATTAAATACATTCCAAAAGGGTATAGCTCAGTAAGAAAAGACAGCAATTCTATAGAAAACAGAGCAAAGGGGCTGGGCGCAGTGGCTCATTTCTGTAATCCCAGCACTTTGGGAGGCCAAGGCAGGTGGATCAGCTGAGGTCAGGAGTTCGAGACCACCCTGGCCAACATGGTAAAATGCTGTCTCTACTAAAAATACAAAAATTACCCGGGTGTGGTGGCTTACGCCTGTAGTCCCAGCTACTCTGGAGGCTGAGGCAGGAGAATTGCTTGAACCTGGGAGGCAGAGGTTGTAGTGAGCCAAGATTGAGCCGCTGCACTCCAGCATGGGTGACAGAGCAAGACTCC
>NW_016107374.1:1677514-1687027 GCF_001604975.1 Cebus imitator | reverse complement strand
AAAAAAAAAAAAAAAAGAAAAAAGAAAAAGAAAGAAAGAAAGAAAAGAAAACAGAGGAAAGGGTATGAATTTACAGAAGAGAAAATCCAAGACATTAACAAGAGGAAGAAAAGACACTCAAAACCATTGGTAACATGCGAGATCACATTAAAGTCACAATGCAGTTCACTTTACACCTTTACACTGGCAGAAGTCTGAAAGCTCAGTGTTGAAACAGTTAGATGATGTGATACACGAGACCTCCCTCACTGTGCTGGGAGGGTGGGCTGGCTGGCCCTTGGGAAGGGTCTCCAGGTGTGTTCGTAAGATGAAGTAAGTCCAGGACTAGATGCAGCAGTTCCCTTCCTAAGAACCTCTCCCTCCAGACATTCTCACGCAGGTCCCAGCCGCTCACTGCAGCGGGAAGTGGGTGCCCAGTGCTGGGAGACTGGGTCCTGGTGGAGGCACACCTCTGCAGGGTGGTTTGGCAGCTAGAAAAAGTCAAATGAGATATACAGGTAGGAACACGGGTGGCAAAGAAACATCAGGGTTGGTGAAAAAGCAAGAAAATGAATGAGACTGGTAACATGACATCGAGAATGTAAATTAAAAATAGGGGTGTGCAATGGCAATACCCACCTCCCAGGAACACGAAGACTTAAACACTTGAGCATGGCTGTCTATTGGCAGGGGGATGATACAAGTGTGGGAGGTGGAAGGGAATGAATGATCGAGTGAGTGAATGAATGAATTCACTAAAGAGGCATATTTACATCACTGTGGTGGGTGCCCATCCACACACGGTTGCAGGCTTGATATGCCGTGGGGAAAGCGTCCAGAAGGCGGAGAGTGCAGGGAGTACCCTCTGCCTCCCTGAAGGGCGCTGCACACCTGTAAGAGCTTCGGATGGGGAGGGCTTGGAGAAGCAGAGTTTGGCAGGATGGGAATCGAGAGGATGGGGTAGACAATTTCACCATCTTGGCAAATTGGATTGGCAAAACCAAAGAGAAAGAAAACACAGGAGGCTCCCAAGACTGACAGCTCACTTTGGATGAGCCAGGAGCACCCAACAGGAGTGTGAGTCCCATGCGCTGTGGGACTCCGTCTCTACTCACAATAACCTTTCAAGAAAGCTATTCCCTCCCCATCTCACCCTGAGTGGATCCATCTGGGAGGGAGGAGCCAGAAGACCAAGCAGGCCCTCCGCCTTCCACAGCCAGGCAGGCTGCAGCTTACACCTGTGAGACTGTCATGTTCCTAACTCACAAGGAAGAAAATCCAGCAGAGAAGGACATAGCCGGCTTCCAGGCTGCGACTCCACGTGGACAAGACAGCTGCGGTGGAACTCTCCCCTGGGGCCCCACAACGCAAAGAAATGAGCCAGAGCAGGCTCTTGACTCTGATTGGGGACCTGGCCTGGCTGGCATCCCCCAAATTCACGAAGGAAGTGACAATTCTGTGGGATAAATTCTGTCACCAGCCCAACAACCCCCTAAAAAAGGATACTCACTTCCCCAACATAGATCTTCATAGTTCTATCTGCAAGATGCATTTTATCTCTGCACATGACATAGTGTGGGAGAGAAGGATGGACCACAGGACACTGTGTGGATGGGAGGATGGACCACGGGGACACTGTGTGGATGGGAGGATGGGCCACAGGGACAGTGTGTGGGAGGGAGGATGGGCCACAGGGACAGTGTGTGGGTGGGAGGATGGGCCACGGGGACACTGTGTGGATGGGAGGATGTGCCACAGGGACAGTGTGTGGGAGGGAGGATGTGCCACAGGGACAGTGTGTGGGTGGGAGGATGGGCCACGGGGACGCTGTGTGGGTGGGAGGATGGGCCACGGGGACGCTGTGTGGGTGGGAGGGTGGGCCACGGGGACGCTGTGTGGGTGGGAGGGTGGGCCACGGGGACGNTGGATGGGAGGGTGGGCCACGGGGACGCTGTGTGGATGGGAGGGTGGGCCACGGGGACGCTGTGTGGATGGGAGGGTGGGCCACGGGGACGCTGTGTGGGTGGGAGGGTGGGCCACGGGGACGCTGTGTGGGTGGGAGGATGGGCCACGGGGACGCTGTGTGGGTGGGAGGATGGGCCACGGGGACGCTGTGTGGGTGGGAGGATGGGCCACGGGGACGCTGTGTGGATGGGAGGATGGGCCACGGGGACGCTGTGTGGATGGGAGGATGGGCCACGGGGACACTGTGTGGATGGGAGGATGGGCCATGGGGACAGAGTGGCACAAGAAGATGGGCCACAGGGGACATCCCACTGTGTGGGTGGGAGGATGGACCATGGGGACACTGTGTGGGTGGGAGGATAGACCACTGGGACAGTGTGTGGGTGGGAGGATAGACCACTGGGACAGTGTGTGGATGGGAGATGAACTACAGGGACACTGTGTGGATAAGAATATGAACCATAGGGACGCTGTGTGACTGGGAGAATACGCCATGGGACATTGATGATATTGAGCTAGCTTGCCGTTGGAAACAGCCTCAGCATATCGCTAAGGGCATGGTCCCCTCACTCTGCTTTTCTGAGATGCAGCGGATGTCACTGGGCTTGGTGTCTGGGCACCAGGGATGGAACAGTGGAGAGTGCTGGAGCTCCGAGGTCTTGGAAACACCCCAGTCTCATCGTGTCTGGTCCAGCCCAGAGACCTCGAGACTCCTTTCCTTGATCTCAGTGTCCCTCTGCTGTGATGTCATCCCTGGACGAGATGCTCACAAGGCCCCTTCCAGGTCCAGTGTCTGTGCCACTGTCCCCTCTCCCCTCACAGCCCTCTTGAAATGCCCCACACTGCTGTGTTCTTGGCTCCAGCCACTTGTGCAGCCTGACGGCGGGTTTGTCTCCTTCACATGAGTAAGTATTAACAATCGCTGCAGTGTGGTTCCCTGCTGAGCAAAGAGCCAATGCAGCTGCCTGAGAAGCTGCTCCACTGGTCCCCGTCCCAGGCACAGATGGTGGACGGAGGGGTGGGGGAGTCCCAGCCCCAGGGAAGCCCCTCGCACCCTCCCACCCGGCTCAACAGTCTCCCCAGCCCGTCAGCTCGGGAGCGCTTCTCCTGTCCCTCTCGGTCTCACTCAAGTCAATGTGAGGCCACAGCCTGGACTGTGGTCAGTCTGAGATGCTGAAGCCACACCGTGACCCCAGGGGTTCCCACATCACCAGGAGCAGAGAAGGCAGAGAGAGTACAGGGCAGAACCCACGCTGCCATCGAAGCGGGGGGCACAGGGAGAAGCCCCGCGCAGGGCAGCAAAAGGCCTCCAGCCTAGAAGCTTAGTTTCGGCTCTGCCCTGGACCAGTGGGATAGTGGGACAAGTTGTGCTTCCAAGCCTCAGCCTCCTCATGTGAAAAATGGGAGCAGGGATGCAGAGTGGGGCTGGGAGAAGACAGATGGTACTGAGGGAAGCTGGGAGTGTGGGGCCAGGGAGGCTGAGGCAGACAGGCCCAGGGTCATCAGGCAGCACTCACCCACCGCACTCCTGGACTGAGGAGGGAGAGGATGCACAAGTTCCTAGGTCTCCACTGGCACAGAGAGAGGATGCAGCAGGGCTGGCGGCATGAGGGTTTAATGGGCATCAGAGCCAAGCAGTTGTGCACAAAACCACGTGTGTTGCTTCAGTGTCTGACGCTACATCTGCACCCTGGAGCCCTGGAAGCAGAATTTCCCTGGTGTGTGACTGGGCATTTGCCACCTTGGGGCAGGTGAGGCTCTGACTGTGGTGGGAGAAGCATCCACAGGTGTCAGGCTTCTGTAAGCCCGGTCCCAGGAGGCTTTCAGCAAAGCAGATGGAGCCACCCTAGGGACGCTCCTCACGCGCCAGTCCCCCACGCAGACCACCACTGTCTCTCTCCATGTCTAATCCCCAAATCCACTCCCAGGAGCTGCTAGAGACTCGCTCTGTCACCCCTGGGACTCTCATACACTGCTGGCGTGAGCATAAAAGCAGTTCAACCACTTTGGAAAAGTGCTTAAAAATATCTACTAAAGTGGAACATACGCCAAGCCCATGACCCAGCAATTCCACTCTTGGGTGTTTTTTACAGAAGAGAAGTGAGCACACATGTCCACAAAAAGATGGATGCAAGTATGTTCATAGCAGTTTTATTTCTAATAGCCAAGAAAGGAAACTCAGTGCCTATCGGTGGAAAAGGAAGGTGTGATACCTCTATATAATGAAACATTATGCAGAAAGACAAAAGAACGGTCAACTGTTACGTGCAAAAAACTGGATGGATCACCCAGATGTCATGATGAGCAAAAACGGCAGCCGAGGCCGGACGCCGTGGCTCACACCTATAATCCCAGCACTTTGGGAGGCCGAGGCAGGCAGATCACCTGAGGTCAGGAGTTCAAGACCAGCCTGGCCAACATGGTGAAACCCCGTCTCTACTAAAAATACAAAAAAATTTAGCCAGGTGTGGTGACGGGCACCTGTAATCCCAGCTACTTGGGAAGCTGAGGCAGGAGAATCACTTGAACCCGGGAGGCGGAGGTTGCTGTGAGCCAAGATCGCACCACTGCACTTCAGCCTGGCCAAAAAAGAGCAAAACTCCACCTCAGGAAAAAAAAAAAAAGCAGTCCAGAAGAGTGCAGATGACATGATTTAATTTACAGAAAGAACAAAACAAGCCAAAGCGGTCGATGGAGACGGTGGTCAGCAGAACAGCTGCCTTTCGTGGGGAGGGTGGCTGACGGGGAAAGAGGAGGAGCAATCCTTCTGGGTGCTGGAAATGTTCTACGTTGTGAGCTGATGATGATTAGATGGGTCAACATATATGTAAAAAATCATCGACACGTTAAGAGTGGGGCAGGTTATGCGCTTCACAGCGTGTATGCTATACCTCCATTCGAAAATCTGTGGAGACTCCTTGTTGCCAACAGGGTCAAGTCCAAAGTGCTGTGGGCTCACGGCACCTGGCCCTCCACAGTCCAGCCTGGCCCCAGTTTCTCTGTCTCCTCTGCCCTTTCCTCTCTCTCTCTCTCTCTCTCTCTGTCACACACACACACACACACACACACACACACACACACCCCCAGACACACACCCCGTACTAGCCATCTTCATAATCGTGATCTGACTTTATTCTCACAGCCACTCTGGGGAGTAGATGTCATCATGACCATTTGACTGATGGAGAAAGAGAGCCTCGGAGAGATGTGCCTCAGCCTCCCAAGTAGCTGGGATTACAGGTGCCCGCCACCACACTCAGCTAATTTTTTGTATTTTTAGTAGAAATGGGGTTTCACCATGTTGGCCAGGCTGGTCTCGGACTCCTGATCTTGTGATCCAGTCACCTTGGCCTCCCGAAGTGCTGGGATTACAGGCGTGAGCCACCACGCCCAGCCTGGTGATGAAGCTCCGAGGGGCCCAGCTCTTCTGCTCAGCACACAGGCGCTGAATACATGTGAACATCGGTCATGCAAACAGCGGTGTGGGCCCAGCCTTGCCTCTGAGAGCTTCCAGTGTGGAGGGAGGCAAATCACCAAACGGAAAATGTTCACGTGTGGAAGAGTGTGGGCCCTGGAACGGTCCCTGTTCTGCCACAGGGCAAATTACTTCAACGCTCCAAGCCCCCATTTATTTGTGTGAAAGTGGTAATACCACCTTCTGCCTCTGGCCTGTGGTGGGTGTCAGACAGCTGACCACAGCGTTACTGCCCATTGTTCTGATAATGAAACAGCCTTCTGATCCATCCAATTGTCCAAGGCTAAGATCAAATGCCACCTCCTCCTGGAGACGTCCTCAGCTTTGCCCCTTTTCTAGATCCAAATCATCCTCATCCTCATCATCATCATCACAATAATGAAATAATACTAGCCATAGCATCTTAAGAATTGACCATGTGCCAAGGACGATGCCAAGTGCTTTATATACATTTGTGAATTCAATTTCCAGAACAACCCTGAAAGGAACTGTTACTGTCTCTCTCTCTCTCTCTCTCTATATATATATATATATATATATATATATTTTTTTTTTTTTTTGAGACGAGGTCTTGCTCTGTAGCCCAGGCTGAGTGCAGTGTTGCAAACACAGCTCACTGCAGCCTCGACCTCCTGTGCTCAAGTGATCCTTCTACCTCAGCCTCCCAAGTAGCTGGGATTACAGACATGTGCCATCATCCCTGGTTAATTTTTTATTTAATTTATTTATTGAGATGGAGTTTGGCTCTTGTCGCCTAGGCTGGAGTGCAGTGGCGTGATCTCGGCTCACCACAAGCTCCACCTCCCAGATTCAAGCGATTCTCCTGCCTAAGCTTCCCGAGTAGCTGGGATTACAGGCGCCTGTCACCATGTCCAGCTAATTTTTTGTATTTTTAATAGAGACTGAGTTTTGCCATGCTGGGCGGGCTGGTCTTGAACTCCTGACCTCAGGTGATCTGCTCACCTCGGCCTCCCAAAGTGCTGGGATTACAGGTGTAAGCCACCATATCTGGCCAACGCTGTGGTTTTTGAAACCTCACAGAGGTACCACCTTGGTGGTCTTGGATAAGATCTGGAAGAATTCTCTGGATTATCAAGCAGAGACTCTTGTTATCTTCCTTTACTTTTCCCGAACAAATGGAGTCTCTCCCTGTGCTGAGCCACCTGGAGCTGGAGGCAGGTGGATTGCTTGAGCTCAGTCAGGAGTTCAAGACCAGACTCGGCAACATGATGAAACCCCGTCTTTATTAAAAATACAAAAATCAGCTGGGTGTGGTGGCGCGCACCTGTAGTTCCAACGACTTAGGAGGCCGAGAAAGGAGAATTGCTTGAGCCTAGGAGGCAGAGATTGCAGTGAGCCGAAATCATGCCACTGCACTGCACTCTAGCGTGTGTGACTATGAGACCCAGAAAAAAAAAAAAAAAAAAAAAAAAAGATTGCAGGAAAGACGGTCCCCAAGGTCTTGTGCTTCTGCACGACTGGCAGTGCCATTTAAGATGACGGAAAGCAGGGACAGGGTGGGACTGAGAGTAAAGGAAAACAAGAGGGAGCAGCGGGAGAGAAGCGGAGGGCACTGAGCTATGTCAGGGAGCCAGGAAGGAAGCACAGCCCTGACCCCTGCAGCCTGCCATGCTATGCTGCTGCCTCGTGGTCACTCCTCAGCTTCAGTGCCCTTGCCACCACCTCCAAGAAGCCTTCCCAGGCTGCTCCAGCTGGACCGCCCCAGGAGCATTCACCCAACACAGACCTAGTTTCACTCTCCACAGCCGGGATCAATGTCTGTGTTAACTACTTCATCCAAGCATTTAGTTTCTCCTCCCACCTAGAATGTTGGCCTCTTGAAGGCATGTCCTGTGCTGAGAGCTTACTCTCTCCCTGGCCTCAAATAGGACCGGTCACATTACAGATGCCCAAGACTATTAGCCCATCCACTGACTGGACAATGTATTCTGAGCAAATAGATGGCCCTCTGTCCAGTGCCCAGTGTGAGGCAAAACTGCATTCCATTGGAGGTTAAAGAGCCTGTCCTTGGGGTCAGACAAGAGTTCTATTGCGGGCTGTCTGCATTTCAGCTGTATGATCTCTCTGAGCCTCAGACCAAACACTAACGCCCTTCTTAGGAGGTTGTGTTATGAGTAAATACTGTTCACACAGAGCCCAGCCCTGCCTGGCACAAGGCTAGACCTTGCACGGTAGAGCCACGAAAATCAATAGCAATACCCAAGGCAATGCTCTTAAAAACTTTGACAGTGCTGCTTTGCTCTTTATTCTCCGCAATTGTCACGCAGAGAATTTAGAATAATTAGTCACACTGGCACCAAGATCCCTTTCCAACCCACTGGCTCAATAAAAAGGAGCAGCGGCATAGACAGCTGTGCATGGTGTGAGCTTTAAACAGAGCCCCAGGCTTGGCCGTGGGCGGGGGTGCCGTGAGCTGTTCCCTCCTGCCCCACTATACAGGCGGCAGTGACTCAGTCATGACTGCAAAAACTTCTTCCCAGAAATGATGATGATCTTTTGTGTTACAAATTGACTCACTGTACTTGTCTCTATAATTCTTAACAGCAGCTTTGCAAACAGGCAGGAGAGAAGGTGACATCCCTTCTCAGACCTCTCAGCGGGGTGTTTGGCAGAAATGCCCCATTCCTTCACCCTTCCCTGCACTCTATGCAGGTGGACATGGCTGTCCTCCCATGGAGAGGTACAGTCTGTTTGCCACACTGCCCTGGGTAGGCTACATGACTTGTTTTAGCCAATAGAGTGTTGAAGAAGTGACCATGTATTCCAAGCCTGCCAAAACCCTGCCACCTCCATGGGAAGAAGCCCGGGCTAACCACGAGATGGACATCACTATTCACTCTGAGGCTCAGAGAGGTTACTGGAGTTGTCCAAAGTCACACAGCTGGGGAATGAGAGAGCCCATGGAGCAGGTCCAAATCAGCCCAGTTGTCCCAGTCTAGGCTCCAGAGGTATGAAACAGGCCAGATGTGTTTGGCAAAGCCACCTGCTCAACCTGCAGCCGACCACAGACTCATGAAAGAACCCAGCCATAAACGGAAGAACCACCCGGCTGAGACTCGCGAGAAAAGAACAGCCGTTCGGAGTGGCCGAGCTGCAGGGTTGTTTGTGAGCAATCACTAACTTGGACACTCAGCTCCCCGAGGACAGTCTAAGGCCTTGGCCCTTCCACCGTGAGTGTAGGCAGGTGCGGCCAGGGCCGGGGCAGGACAGGTAGAAGGCTAGATACTGTAGGGCCACCTGGGCCTTGCAGATGAGCATAGAGATGGTTTTTCTCATCGGGGGAGAGTGGGGTTGTGATTGGGAGACCAGCGAGGAGGCTGTTGAACTCGTCTAGGGAAGAGATGATGGAGACTTTGCACCAAGGCACTCACAATGGGAGGGGTGGATGGAAGAGGTGAGATACTGCGTCTGACAGAGCTGGGGAAGGATGGGTGGGAGCAGGCGAGGGAGGGTGTGGTGGGCTTCAGGCCAGGGCACCTGGCTGGCTGCCTGGAAAAGAACCACCTTCAGGGCAGGATGACAAGCCCCATACTAGTTGGCTTGAGTGGGACCCGCAGTATCTCTCAGGCTCCGAAAGCGCAGGGGCTCCGTCTGTTTGCTGCACTGTTATATAACTTCTCCACACCTAGAGCAGAGTCTGTCTCTAAGGAGGCGCTGTTTATTTGACTGAGACAGGCTAACTGCTACTTAAAGGCACTCACTATGTGTGAGGCATGTTCTGGCACTTTTT
The DNA here is from genome assembly GCF_001604975.1 of Cebus imitator. NCBI lineage: Eukaryota > Metazoa > Chordata > Mammalia > Primates > Cebidae > Cebus > Cebus imitator. The sequence goes on along the minus strand of NW_016107374.1, from coordinate 1,677,857 downwards.
ATGTATACATTCATTTCGACCCCACGAGGATGGTACTATTACTACTCCCACTTTACAAACCAGGAGACTGAGGTGCAGAGAGTTTATGTAAATTGCTCAGCGTTCCAAATCCAGGAAGAAGCAGAGCCAGGATTCGATTGTCAGCCCCAGAGCAGGGTGCGTTTGTCTGTTCTCTCAGTGCTACAAAGAATGCCTGAGACTGGGTAATTTATAAAGAAAAGAGGTTTAGCCGGGCGCGGTGGCTCACGCCTGTAATCCCAGCACTTTGGGAGGCCGAGGCGGGTGGATCACAAGGTCAAGAGATCGAGACCATCCTGGTCAACATGGTGAAACCCCGTCTCTA
>NW_016107374.1:1673556-1677349 GCF_001604975.1 Cebus imitator | reverse complement strand
AAAAAAAAAAAAAAAAAAAAAAAAAAAAAAAAAAAAAAAAAAAAAAAAAGAAAAGAGGTTTAATTGCCTTACTGTTCTGCACGGCCGGGAGACCTCAGGAAACTTACAATCACGGTGGAAGGTGAGCGGGAAGCAGGCACCTCCTTCACAAGGCAGCAGGAGAGAGAGAGGGTGAAAGAAGCCACACACTTTTAAACCATCCACTCTCGTGAGAACTCACAGCATGGGGAAACCGCCCCCATGACCCAATCACCTCCCACCAGATCCCTCCCTCGACACCTGGGGATCAGGAGCACCCCCCACCTCCGCCCAGTGTGACAACCAAAAATGTCTCCAGACACCGCCAATGTCTCCTAGGGCAGAACGGCTCTGGGTCTGTGAATTCTTGCTCTGAAGTCCAGTCTCTGTTTTTCTCTTTGTCTAACCCACATCTATGGTGCACGTAAACCAAAATTAAAATCCTAAGTGCTCCACCAACTGAATGGACCTCCTTGTGGCCAAGGGGACTCCAGAGAAATCTTAAAAATGGGTTCCTGGCCATGACAGGATGGGCCAGACACAGCTCATTGCAGCCCCTCCCTTTTATGGTCTAAAGCACATAGTAAGTGCTTTTAAGCACCAATTAATATGTCTCAGTCAGGCCGGGTGTGGTAGCTCACACTTGTAATCCCAGCACTTTGGGAGGCCGAGGCGGGAGGATCAATTGAGGTCAGGAGTTTGAAACCAGCCTGGCCAACACGGTGAAACCCTGTCTCTACTAAATATTCAAAAATTAGCTGGGCATAGTGGCGCATGCCTGTTGTCCCAGCTACTTGGGAGGCTGAGGCAGGAGAATCACTTGAACCTGGGAGGCGGAGGTTGCAGTGAGCCGAAATCACACCACTGAATTCCTGCCTGGGTGACAGAGTGAGACTTTGTATCTAAATAAATAAATAAATAAATAGTATGTCTCAAATAAACAGCACAAACAACAACTGGCCAGCATTAATGCTAAAATAGACATCCTACAATGGACAGAACAGACTCTTTGCAACAAAAAGATATTAAATTATAAACAGGACCTACGGCCAGTCAGGCAAGGGCTGAGTGCTACACCCCTACACTTAAGAAACAAACAGGGGGCCGGGTGCGGTGGCTCACGCCTGCAATCCCAGCACTTTGGGAGGCCGAGGTGGGCAGCTCACTTGATGTCAGGAGTTCAAGACCAGGCTGGCCAACATGGTGAAACCCCATCTCTACTAAAAATACAAAAATTTGCCGGGTGTGGTGGCAGGTGCCTGTAGTCCCAGCTACTCGGGAGGCTGAGGCAGGAGAATTACTTGAACCCAGGAGGCGGAGGTTGCAGGGGGCTGAGATCACGCCATGGTACTCCATCCTGGGCCACAGAGCGAGACTCCATTCTCAAAACAAAACAAAAACAAATGAACAAAAAAAAAACGAGGTTCTACCTGCCACAGGGTTTTTCCTTCTTCTCCAGCAGCTAAACAAGCCCTGGCCTCAAGATGAGCGAGATTCAGACACTTGCAACTCATCCAGGTCCCAGATGCCGACTAACGGCCCCCGGTTCCACCAGCATAACTCCAGCTTTGCAAGACACGGATTTCTCTAACTTCTCCTGGTAAGAAGGCTGCCCACCATAGAATGGCTCTGGCCGGTTTACAGAGTGTGCACTTTCAGGCCTTCACGTCCTGAAAAGAGCTTTTGGGCCTCATTGTGATACATCTAAATGTGGAGTCTCCATCCCGAAGTGAACATGAGTCATCCATGACATGCATGATTGTTCAATACGCATGCTTCAGGACACCTTCATGAATATTCATAGCTCCTCCTGTAACCTGCTGAGACAAGTCCTAACGTGTGTGATGGAGTATATTGTTTGTTGAGAACAATGGCAAGGAATACTGAGCCGACCCCCTAAGTGGAAAACTGATTGGGGCATTCTAAAGTAGCAAACAGTATATGTGTATCACACACCAGTCACCCTGCTCCATGGCTCCCTCGTGGAGAACACTAACTAGTCTGTCCTTGATCAAAGCAGGCACCAGCATGCTGCCTAGTTTATTTTTGTTCTTTGAGAAAAACACAGAACACCTGCTTGCTAATAATAATCACCTGTTCAGAGAGAATACCTTCGTGGGTCAGAGTCTGCTCAAGGCTCTGAGCCCAGAACACTGTTAGCTCCCTGAGACTAACAGCATTTAGTTGGCCCCCTGATTGTCCCACTCTGCTGTTTTATCTTTGTGTCTGTTTCCTAATTCCTTCAGCGCCACCTGGGTGGGGGTCTGTACGACCGACCTGGTCTCAGTAGTGACCTGTTGAATATGTATCGTTAGCCAGCCTGGTCAGCCCCAACCCCTCTTCCTTCGAAGAGCCTGTCTCTGGTCTTGGCCAGAGTTATGCTTCCCACCTTGTTCAATGGCCTCCTTGCAGGGGGAAATCCTTTAGAAGAAATAAAGTCTCCTCTCTTTTTCTAAATGTATATATTGTGATTTTTATTTTTAAGTGAACAGGGAGAAGAAGGGCACACTGATGAAGCTCCTCTGCCTTAACCGGACTTGGAATCGAGAAAGGCCACTCTAGAAGATGGATTGGAAGAGAGGACTGGGAAGCCAGCCAGATACACAATTTAGAAAACAAAGGTTTTGACACATAGAGCGTTACCCAGGGCCACAACTTTTTGAGTAAGAAGCCCGATCAGGATTACAGACATTTTGGAGGTTGAAGGTAGCTTTCCCAGGGCATAGCAACAACTTCTGAAGATTCCTTTCTTGGCCAGGATGCTTTATGATGCAGAGTAACACCTGCTTTGCTGCAGCTGTGGGAGATGAAGGCCCCCTTTCTCCACAGCTGGCTGAGGCTTCTGTCTCCAGCAGTTAGAAGCAGTCAGGTTCAAAGCCAAGTACTGGAGTTCTAGAGTTAGAGGGAATGAGATGAGGCTGAGGGGCTCCAAACGTGTCATAAGGAGAGGAGACGAGAGACAGAAGTTGTTGATCAATGGAATGTGGTACACACGATGTTTCGCATTGGCAGTGATCAACAAATATTGGTTGAATGAACAAGACAGGATTTCAGGGACAGCTCACCAGGGTCTGAGCAAGACTTCTAGCACAGCCAGCTCACCCTGCCGAGACCTCAAGCTACCCATGAGGCTCGTTCCACAGGGGCAGTTGCACCTGAGCCTGAGCTGGGGACAGACTTTAGGGGTTGGTGAGTGGCCCAGTCACAAAGGAGGAAGGTTCTATCCAAAGGCCGTTCATTTCTCTACTGCCTCTTTCCACCTACTAGATTTGTTTCTAAATATCTTCGTCACGTTCTGTCACTGCCATATTGTAGGACTCGGCAAGGATGGGAATAGATGTAGAATATCTCATTAATAATTTCTATGTGGACTGGGCGCAGTGACTCATGCCTTTAATCCCAGAGCTTTGCAAGGCAGAGGCAGGAGGATTGCTGGAGGCCGAATTCAAGACCAGCCTGGGCAACACAGCAAGACTCTGTCTTTACAAAAAATTTAAAAATTAGCTGGGCATGGTGGTGGACACCTGTGGTCCCAGCTACTCAAGAGACTGAGGCAGGAGCATCCCTTGAGCCCCTGCGGTTGAGGCTGTAGTGAGCCATAATTGTGTCACTGTACTCCAGCCTGAGTGACAAAGGAAGACCCTGTGTTTAAAAAACAACAACAATAAGGCCGGGCACGGTGGCTCAAGCCTGTAATCCCAGCACTTTGGGAGGCCGAGGCGGGTGGATCACGAGGTCAAGAGATCGAGACCATCCTGGTCAACATGGTGAAACC
>NW_016107374.1:1669564-1672706 GCF_001604975.1 Cebus imitator | reverse complement strand
CCACCATGCCCGGCTAAGTTTTTATATTTTTAGTAGAGATGGGGTTTCACCATGTTGGCCAGGCTGGTCTCGAACTCCCAACCTCAAGTGATCCACTCAGCTTCCCAAAGTGCTGGGATTACAGGTGTGAGCCACCGCATTTGGCCCTTATCTGCTTTTTGACTGAAATTTATTTACAGGAGACAAATACCTTTCCCTCCACAATGAAGGCTGAAGGCCAAGCCTAGAAAGCAGAGAGAACTAATTAAAAAGTCTGAGGGTTGGGATTGTGTTTGTATTTGTCCCGTCAACGCGAATAATTGGTTTGCACTCTCCTCTCCCAGGTTCCTGAGAAGCCACGGCTGCCGATGGCTCCTACGAGTGTTTGCATTTCCAGAGCCTGCGCAATGCTGTGCCCGCAGCTCTGTTCAGGATCTGGGCTCTGTTGGCATTTTTATAGCCTTGCCCTTGCAAACAAGGCAGTCAGTCTACTAAGTTAACAAAAGCTTACTGTTCACAGTAAAAGCAAACCAAATGAAAAAAAATGTGAGGAGCCCTCTGGTAAGTGATTTTCCTATAGCTTCTCTCTACTGAGATAGTAATCTCTTTGGTTCTTGCGGCCAACCACACACACACACACACGCACACACACACACACACACACACACACCCTTCTACAGAAGAAATGTGTGAAACTCATGCTTTCAGTAACAATCTATACACTGATTTTTTTTTCCCCTCTGCGTCAAAATATGTCATCCTTCAAAACCTGGGCCCCAACCAATAGAAACTAAAATCTAGTTCCAGAGAAATCTTAGGCTGCCAGAGCCTGTTTTCCTCTGCTCCAACCCTGACACTTCCCAGGGGCACTCAGTGACCGCTGAGCCCTCCCGGGGCCACAGCGCCCCACAGGCCCCAACTCTGACCTCTCCAACCAGCTCTTCTACCGTCCTCCTCACCAGCCATGTGCAGTCCCCATCATGGCCCCAGCAACCCTTCTCTAGATGACCATGGTGACCTCCCCACAGCTCTCCATCCCCACCCCCCGCCCTCCCTACCCTCCTGGCTCCAATCCAACATCCACCGGAACCATGAGCTTCTGGCAAAGCCATGCGACCCTGGCAAGCCCCTGCCTTGAACCCTTCATGGTTCTTCAGAACTGTCAGGACAGAGCTCAGTCTTCTGAGTTCTCAGGGCATGGCTTGGGGGTCTTACATCCCTCAACTTCCCCCCTGGAATGTAATCTCTGCGGGGGCAGGGGACGCACCCACCTTGCTCTCTGTTCAGAACCGGTGTGGGGTCTGTGGCCTGGAAGGCTCACGAGTGGATAAACTCAGTCCTTGCTGCCCCAGCCTCTCATTGAACTCACCATTCCCTCTGTCTGGTGAGAAAACTCTCCACCCTAATTTGCTTTGCTAACTCCTCGTTGGCCTTCAAAACTCAGCTCTAGGGACACTTTTGTTGTACTGGACTGAGCGTAGAAAGTTAGCACCAAGACAAAAGTATGCCAGATTGCAGGGTCATTTATTATGCCGGTGACCACAGAGGACTCACGTCTCTCCAACCTGTGGCGTCGAAAGGAGGGTGCCAAGACTTTTTATACCCGAAAAACTACCTTGGGAGTGGGGGTGAGGAGCGGGGATGGGGAGGAAAAGGCTTTGGACATTCCAAGGGCCAGGGGATTCTGTGATTCACCTCCTGGGCGGAGACGAGGGTGGGGGTCTCCGGACATTCCAAGGGCCAGCAGTTGTTGTGAGGAGAATGGGGCAGCTGTTGCAACTTATTTAAAAAACAGTTTTGCATTTTGTAAAGATGGCGTTGCTCAGGTTCTGGCTTTAGGCCAGCACAATATCACATTTTGTGCTAGAAGCTTCCCTTAATGAAATGACCTGTGAGCATCCCGTGAGTGTCAGGCAGTGAGCTGAGGTGTCGGGTGCTATTTCAAAGAACTTAGAGCCTGCTTCCATCCAGGCCCTCTGATTCAAATGGGTTCCCCTAATTTGGAAGCTCAGGATGTGGATCCCTGGGCCAATGTCTTGTGAAAAACTCTCCAGGTGATTTTGATGCACCCTTGCTGCCTGTGTCCTGAGAAGAGCCGATCTGGAAGTTACAAGACCCGCTGCCCTCTGAGCAGTGGCTGTGCCGTGCACGTGTGAGATGCTGTGCCCATCTCACCTCCGATCCCCACACCCCATGTGGTGACAGGTGCTATTGTTATTCCCAGTTTATGAGATGAAAGAACAGGGGCTTAAAGGACTTACTTACTCCATGTCACGCAGCTGGGAAGGCACAGAGCCTTGTATAGCAAGAAGGGATCTCAGGGCCTATCTACCCCAGGGATTCCCCACCACGCTGCATCAGAATCACCTGGAGAGCTTCAGAAAGCACTCCCCCTGGAGCTTCCCATTCATTCCACATTGATATTCTCTCCCCCCGGGGGAGTCTCCTGCCCTGGCGGAAGAGTCACTGACTCCTCCAACACTGTCGTTTTACAAGTAGGGAAACTGAGGTGGTGAGAATTCAAATGGCTTGATCAAGTCACACAGAGTTCTGGATAGAACAAGGATTTAGATGGAGGTCCTTGTGGCACCCCATCCAATGTTCTTTCCAGCGTGCCAAGTTTTCCCAGTACTTTACGCCTTTCAGAGAGGCTAGAGAAGGCTTCCTAACCAAAGACACAGAAACCCAAGCATGGCCACGTTTCAAGGCAATGTGACCCCAGGTAGGGATCGCTGAAAAGCAATCCCACCTAACCCGGCGTGAGGAATCGCTATCCTAGCCCAGAAGAAAACAAGAGGGCTTTCTCCAGGAGGAAGCAAACCCAAACTACTCTCCAGTGCCATCTAGTGACAGGGAGAGGGGCCACCAGAGCTTTTCACAGCCAGGAAGAACAACACTGTCACAAATCCACACCAAGGGAGCATTGGAGATGGCCGGAGACAGCAGGTCATGGAGGAGAGTCCTCGGATAAGAGGTTCCAGGGGATAGAGATGGTCAGAGAATTGTCACCAAAGAGGTGGGACTTGAGGAAAGGCAGGAATTCACATTAAAACAAACTATTTTACTGAGAAAGAGTTAGGTGGGGGCCGGGCGCGGTGGCTCACCCCTGTAATCCCAGCATTTTGGGAGGCCGAGACAGGTGGATCACCTGAGGTCAGGAGTT
>NW_016107374.1:1663069-1669319 GCF_001604975.1 Cebus imitator | reverse complement strand
AAAAAAAAAAGAGGTGTGGTGATTCCTTAAAAAACTAAACACAGAATTACCATGTAATCCAGCAATCCCACTTTGGTATATGCCCCAAAGAACTGAAAGCAGGGACTCCAACAGACACTTGCACATCCATCCTTAGAGCAGCACTGTTCACAACAGCCAAAAGCTGGAAGCAACCCTACTGTCCATCTACAGATGAATGGGTAAACAAGATGAGGGCTATCCACACAACAGAATATTATCCAGCCTTAAAAAGGAAGGAAATTCTGACCCTTGCTTTGACGTGGGTGAACCTAAAGGACATTCTGCTAAGTGAAATAAGTCAGTCACAAAAGGACAAATACTGTGTGATTTTGCTTACATAAAGTGCTATTGTTTGGGCCAGGCGTGCTGGCTCACACCTGTAATCCCAGCACTTTGGGAGGCTGAGGCAGGTGGATCATGGGGTTGGGAGTTTGAGACCAGCCTGGCCAACAAAGTGAAACCTCGTCTCAACTAAAAATACAAGAAAATTAGCTGGGCATGGTGGCAGGCGCCTGTAATCCCAGCTACTTGGGAGGCTAAAGCAGGAGAACTGCTTGAACCCAGGAGGCAGAGGCTGCAGTGAGCCGAGATCAAGCCACTGCACTCCAGACCGGCGACAGTGTGAGACTTTGTCTCAAAAAAATAAATAAATAAAAATAAAGTGCTATGGTTTGAATGTGTTTCCAAAAGAGCATATGTTGGAAACTTAATCCCTAATGCAGCAATGTTGGGAGGTGGTTAGACCATGAGGTTTCTGCCCTCACAAATACATTCATGAAGATATTCACAAATGGATGTTATTGTGGGAGTGGGTTTCTTATAAAAGGATGAGTCCAGCTTGCACATGCACTTGTGCTCACTCTCTCTCTCTCTCACCTTTCCACCTTCTGCATGAGATGACATAGAAAAAAGATGATACGGTTTGGCTGTGCTGTGTCCCCACCCAAATCTCATCTTGAATTGTAGCTCCCATAATTCCCATGTGTTATGGGAGGGACCCAGTGGGAGGTAACTGAATCATGGGGTGGGTCTTTCTGATGCTGTTCTTGTGATAGTGAATGAGTCTCATGGGATCTGATGGTTTTATAAGGGGGAGTTTCCCTGCACAAGCTCTCTCTTTGCCTGCTGCCATCCATGTAAGATGTGACTGGCTCCTCCTTGCCTTCTGCCATGATTGTGAGGCCCCCACAGCCATGTGGAACTGTGAGCCCATTAAACCTTGTTCCTGCATAAATTACTTAGTCTTGGATATGTCTTTACTAGCAGCGTGAAAACAGACTAATAAAAAAAGCATTCACCAAATGCCAACACCTTGATCTTGGACTTCCCAGCCTCCATCACTGTGAGGATATAAATTTATGTTCTATTTTGTTTTTGAGACAGAGTTTTGCTCGCAATGATGTGGTCTTGGCTGACTTCAACCTCTACCTCCCGGGTTCAAGTGATTCTCCTGCCTCAGCCTCCTGAGTAGCTGGGATTACTCCCACTGCCACACACAGATAATTCTTCTTCTTCTTTTTTTTTTTTTTTTTGTATTTTTAGTAGAGACAGGGTTTCACCATGTTGGCCAGGCTGGTCTCAAACTCCTGACCTCAGGTGATCCACCTGCCTCGGCCTCCCAAAATGCTTGGATTACAGGTGGGAACCACCGCACCTGGCCAAATTTATGTTCTTTTAAATCACCTAGTCTACAATATTCCTTTATATGTTACAGCAGCACAATGCACACTAAGACACGAAGTACTGAGAATAGTCACATTCAGAGACAGAAAGTAGCACTGAGGTTTACCAGGGGCTGGGGGAGGAGGGAATTACAGGGAGTTCGTGTTTAATGGGTACAGAGTTTCCATTTGAAAAGATGAGAAAGCTCCGGAGATGGGTGGCGGTGCCGATTGCACAGCAATGTGAATGCACTTAGCGCCACTGAACTGGACGCTTTAACATGCTTAACGTGGGGAATTTTATGTTATATTTATTTTACCACAATATAAAAAGAGGAAGAGAGTTAGGTATAAGGCCCAAAGTGCCAAGTCAGACTGAACTGAGTATCACTCCCCAGAATGGGATGGTCATTTATTTTTCACCTATTCATTCACCAGCAAATACCGACACCATGATATACCAAGGACTGTTCTGGGCACTGGAAATCTGACATCAAACCAAACAGACAAAACTCCCTGACCCGGCAGAGCCTACAGTCCAACGGCAACCACCAGTGAACCAAGTCAATGCCTCGCATGGCAGCCGCTGACGCCTGCTCCAGAGAACAGCAGAGGGAGGGCTATTCATCTTTAGCTTTCAAATCTGTTTAGTAAAGACAGTTTTACTCATATAAAACAAAAGTTTACAACAATCTGGCTGGGTGTGGTGGCTCACGCCTGTAATCCCAGCACTTTGGGAGGCTGAGGCAGGCAGATCACCTGAGGTCAGGAGTTCAAGACCAGCCTGGCCAATGTGGTGAAACCCCATCTCTACTAAAAAATTTTAAAATTAGCCGGCACGATGGTGGGTGCCTGTAATCCCTACTCGGGAGGCTGAGACAGGACAATCTCTTGAACCTGGGAGATGGGGATTGCAGTGAGCCACCAAGATTGCACCACTGCACTCCAGCCTGGGCAGCTGAGTGAGACTCCTATCGCAAAAAAATCAAACAAACAAGAAAACCCAGGCAGAGACGATGGGAGCTTGACGAAGGAGGACGGTGGCTGGTGAGGAGGGCTCAACTCTGGGTGTGTGTCAGAGGAGGTGGCATGGGGTTTTCTGATGGCTTGGGTGTGGATGAGAGAAAGAGGAGTCAAGGAGGACTCCAAAGCCCTTGGCTTTTGTCTTGAGAATGTGGAAGGACGAGGCTGCTCAGTTACTGAGATGGGGAAGACAGAAAGAGGTGCCAGTCTGGGGAGAGACGAATCAAAATGCACTTTTGAACATATCAAGTTTCACCCAGCAGTCCAGCCTGGGCCTCAGTGTCCTCATCCCTCCCTGCCCTCTTCCCTTGGAAGCATGCGTCTACCCTGTTCCTCCCAACCTGGCATCTCCAGATTTCCAGCGCTCAGCAGGACTTGGGGTGTGGCCGCCAAGTTCCCATTACGTGTTTGGAGCCCGAGGAGGGCCCACTACTTTGAAATGAAAGCACTTCCCTATCTGCCCCGCAGGGCCTTTGCCACCTGCTCCATGTTAGTTAAGTGCTTACTGCATACACTTTGGGGATGAGGGTTTCTCTTAGCTGTGAGACTCGGAGGCAGGTTAGCAGTGGAGGCAGTTAGCTCATAATTCCTGCAGAGATACAAGTACCAAATCAAGTGCTATGATCCCTAAAGAGGCAGCCTCACCCCCGGGGGCCTGGGGCCTGGGTCCAGATCCTCACTCTGCCTCTGACTAGCCATGTTGGAGGGTCGCTCAGCCTCTCCTGTCTGTTTCCTGATTTATTTATTTAGAGATGGAGTCTCGCTCTGTGGCCCAGGCTGGAGTGCAGTGGCACGATCTCAGCTCATTGCAACCTCCACCTTCCAAGTTCAATTGATTCTCCTGCCTCAGCCTCCCAAGTAGCCGGGACTATAGGTGCGCACCACCACACCCAGCTCATTTGTTTTGTATTTTTAGTAGAGATGGAGTTTCATCGTGTTAGCCAGGAAGGTCTCGATCTCCTGACCTTGTGATCCACCCACTTCAGCTTCCTAAAGTGCTGAGATTACAGGCGTGAGCCAGTTTTCTGATTTATATAACAGGGATAATGTTGGTCAGCTTCCTTTGACCCACCACTTATTAAGTTGATTGACATGAATAAAGGATTTAGAATAGGGTCTAAATAGGGCGGTGCTGGGCCCACAGACAGTGGCCAATGAGTATTGTCTGTCATCATCGTCTTCGTCACCATTGCGTTCATCATCATTGTCACCATCATCAGGGTTCAGAGGAAAGGGGGGTGTGGGGGGTCGTGTTGTACCAAGAGGTGGGTCCAGAGTTAAAAAACGTCGAAGCAGAGCAGGAGCTGTGTGTGACGGCATCAACAGCAGGCACTTTCCTCTGTTTTTACATGCATGACAACAGGCTAACAGAAAAAGTGAGAGCTGGGCATCAGCCAAAGTGAAAACTGTGCATGGAAACACAGAAAAAAGGACTCGCGATATTTACGAGCCCATGAAATACAGAAATAGTTAAGGATTGGAGTTCCAGTAAAAGCGCATCCCAGTCCTACTGTGCGCTGCTTTCTGGAATGATGAGACTCCCCTTCTCCCCTCCACCTCGCCGTCTCTGCCTGCCTCCCACCCTCCTAGCTCCCCAAACTCTCCATGGAGTGTTTAGGCTCTAACAACCCTGGAGAGCTATTATGATCTCTCAGGTGAGAATAATTTACTTTACAAAGTGGTGTGTGTGATTTTCACGGTTGACTGTAATCGCAACAGAAAATCATTGCAGTCGGCTGAGTGCATAATCTGTGTGTGCTCAACTTCTCCAAGCTCAGATTTACACAATGGAGGAAAATAGGCCCCTGGGACCCACTCGGCACCGAGGAGTAAACAGCATGCATTTCGTAAATGGGCTGGGTGTGCGCCAGAACCATCACCGGGGACCCACTGCTGTCAGCCTAAAAGGCCATCGAACACTCAAAAACCATCTTCACAAATCCTTCTACAGTGAGGCGTGGGGTGGGAAGTCAGGGGTCACGCACCTAACCGTCAAAGACACTGTGGATGTCCTGCTCATCTGCCACCAGCCAGCGCCACGAGAAAAGGAGAGCAGACAGGGCAAGGAGGCACATGTCCTTCCTTGTCCATCACATCTGCAGACTGCGCCCAAGCATCGGGAACCAACAGAGCTCATCGGGAGCCAGGCAGCCGGGCAGCAAATGGGATGCCATCTGCGCCCCCTTGCTAACTGACGTGGTCCCAGGGTTGTGGTCTTGGACAGAAGCACCATTGTGGTTGCACTGGCTGGGTGTGTGAAAATGCTGCAGGACCTCCCTGGTTCCTTGCCCCCTTCTCTCCATTCCCCATGGATGAGTCCCGGGATCCTCAGGGGAGAGTTAGCCAGCCCCGAGGGTTCTGTGCTCTTCAACTTCATCCTGGAAACCCAGCTGTCATCTGTGAGGAGAGGCTGCTCTGTCCCCTCAGAGCACAGGGCTGTATCCAAGGCAGCTCGGGCGGGCCTCCTCTCCAGTTCCATCCCAGGTGACTCAGAAGCATGGCACGTGGGCAAATGTCCCACCTCCAAGCTCTTGTGGCTGTAGGGCAGGGGCTGAGCTGGAAGCATCAGTGACATCAGGAAGAACATTCAGAATCTCTCTCCCATGTGTCAACTGCTCACCACGTCCACCATCTACTCCCGGGCCCAGACCACCACCATATCTTGCCTGGATTGTTGTTAGGACCTCCTGACCTCATGGCAGCTTCCAGTCTCACCCATGACAGCTGCCCCATTTCCTGCACAGAAGCCTGCAATCTTTTTTTTTTTAAAAAACTGAGTCTCACTCTGTTGCCAGGCTGGAGTGCAGTGGTGTGATCTTGGCTCACTGCAACCTCTGCCTCCTAGGTTCAAGTGATTCTCCTGCCTCAGCCTCCAAAGTAGCTGGGACTACAGGTGCACGCCACCGCGCCCCGCTAATTTTTTGTATTTTAGTAGAGATGGGGTTTCACCATGTTGGTTGGGATGGTCTCGATCTCCTGACTTCATGATCTGCCCACCTCAGCCTCCCAAAGTGCTGGGATTACAGGCATGAGCTACCGCACCCAGTCCAGCCCGCAATCTTTTAAAGACATACATCATACCTTGATGTTCTTCCTCACATTCTCCAGGGACCCCTGGACCACTGCTCTCAGGATAAAATCAAAACCCTTCACAGTGCATGAGGATCTGCACGATCTGGTTCCTACCTCTCCTTCCCCTCTTTCCCTTGCTCACCAGGTTGCAGCCATGCTTGCCTCCTTTCCACCAAACCTCCCAAGCCCTTTCCCGCCCCAGGGCCTTTGCACCTGCTGTTAGAAGCACTCGAAGCTCGTGGCTCATGCCTGTAATCCTAGCACTCTGGGAGGCTGAGAACAGCCTGGTCAACATAGTAGGACCTCATCTCTATTTTTTAAATTATATATTTAAATTTTTTCTAAAAAAAAAAAGAGGGCCGGGCGCGGTGGCTCAAGCCTGTAATCCCAGCACTTTGGGAGGCCGAGGCGGGTGGATCATGAGGTCAAGAGATCGAGACCATCCTGGTCAACATGGTGAAACTCCGTCTCTA
>NW_016107374.1:1660027-1662929 GCF_001604975.1 Cebus imitator | reverse complement strand
AAAAAAAAGCACTCTGGCCAGGCGCAGTGGCTCACGCCTATAATCCCAGCACTTTGGGAAGCCAAGGCGGGTGGATTGCTTGAGCTCAGGAGTTCGAGAACAGCCTGGGCAACACAGTGAAACCCTGTCTCTACTTAAAAAACAAAAAATAAGCCAGGCATGACAGCGTGCGCCTGTAGTCCCTGCTACTCAAGAGGCTGAGGCAGAAGAATTGCAAGAACCCAGAAGGCAGAGGTTGCAGTGAGCCGAGATCGCACCACTGCACTCCAGCCTGGGTGACAGAGTGAGACTCCACATCAAAAAAAAAAAAAAGCAAAAAAAAAAAAAAAAAAAGCAGCACTCTAAGCTGCCCATCACCCGTCCACACCACACAACCCCCCATCTGCCGCTGCCCCGCCTGCTCCGTCACACCGCTGCATTCGTTCCCTCCTAGCAGCTTCTCTGCAGTGGTCATGTCTACGTGTACATTGCTCCCAACCAGAAGCACATCTCCTTGAGCATAGGCACCTGTTCTGTCTTGTCCCCACCATTTCACCAGGGTCCAAGGCAGTGCCCAAGAAACAGTCCAAGCTCAATAAACACTTGTCAAGTGAATAAAGACCCGAAAGCTGATCATATTTTGTCACCTTTATGATCCTTACCATTGTCTGATGGAAGCCTGTTACGAGTGATGAGGCTGGATGTGGCTCTCCTGTGATGAGAATGTAAATTCAGGAGACCAGAAGCTTCACCTCCGTTCCTGTTGTAACTCTGGCGCCCAGTGCAGTGCCAGGCACAGGGGAGACCATTAACAAATCATTGCTGGATACTGAATGACTGTTGGTGAAATTTTATCATTATATCAAATTCTTCAAAATAGAGATTAATATTTTTTGTATTTTTAGTAGAGACAGGGTTTCACCATGTTGGTCAGGCTGGTCTTGAACTCCTGACCTCATGTGATCCACCCATCTCGGCCTCCCAAACTGCTGTGATTATAGACGTGAGCCACTGCACCCAGCCAAGACACAGTTCTTTTACTTCCCACTCTGCACAGGAAGTTTGTTCAGAGGGAGCAGCCAGGATGAAAACTTTAGCAAGCCCCCGACTTTCCTATGTACTCTCAGGTAATAAGCAATTGCTCTAATTACCAAACACAGCCTCTTTAATAACTTCCTAGTTTTACAGACAGTGTCTCGCTTTGTCACTCTGTTGCTCAGAATGAAGAACAATGGCGAAATCATAGCTCACTGCGGCCATGAACTCCTGAGCTCAGGCAATCCTCCTACCTCAGCCTCTCTAGAAGCTGAGATTACAGGTGCATGCCACCATGCTCAGCAGTTTTTAAATTTTTTGTAGAGACAGGGTCTTGCTGTGTTACCCAGGGCGGTCTCAAATTCCTGGCCTCAAGTGATCCGCCCATCTCTGTCTCCCAAAATCTTGGGATTACAGGTATGAGCCACCATGCCTGGCCCAAACGTAATCTTAATTCAGAAACCCAGCCCAAGAAATTTCTCTTACCTGGTACTGCTCTCTCTCCTGCCTCCAAGCCATCGCCCAGCTCCCCAGCCAGTTTTTGCCCCTGCAGTAGGAAGATGGGCAGTAACAAGTGGTAAGGAGATAGATAAGGTCCTAAACTGGAAGCTTCCAAAACTAGTTTCACACTGTCCAGGACATACATGGTGAAAAAAGGGCTATCATTCCTCACTCCTTCCTGAATCTGTGCCCTTTGCACATGACCTTACTATTGTTCGCGCTAAAGAGCCGGAGTTGATTTTCCTACCCACTAAATCTGGGCTGGCCTTGTGACTTGCTTCAGCTGATAGAGTGCTGTGGAAGGAGCGTTAGGAGAAATGCCTAATGTAGATGACGGGGTGATGGATGCAGCAAACCACCGTGGCACACGTG
Organism: Cebus imitator; assembly: GCF_001604975.1. Lineage (NCBI taxonomy): Eukaryota > Metazoa > Chordata > Mammalia > Primates > Cebidae > Cebus > Cebus imitator. Next base: position 1,661,042 of record NW_016107374.1, on the reverse strand, counting down.
TACCTATGTAACAAACCTGCACATTCTGCACGTGTACCCCAGAACTTAAAGTATAATAAAAAATAAATAATCATAAATAAATTAATAAGCAAATAGATAATGCTGTGGAAACGGTGGCCTTCCAATGCCAAGCCCAGGCCTCAAGAGATCTCACATAATTCTGCCGACTGTCATGATCTACAGTGAATACCAGGCTAGCCTGCTGGAGGATGAAATGCCACATGCAACCAACCAAGTCACTCCAGCCAAGGCCAGCCTCAACCAGCCCTGTCTCAGACAACTTGCCAGCAGACAAGAAAAGAGACACGGAAGAGCCCGGCCTAGTCCAGCCCAGATCAACACAGTCCAGTGGACAAGCCAGTTACCACAGACTTTGTAATGGTCTGGAGCCGTTACGCACCCTCATGGTGGCAATAAATAATGGCTACACTCCTGTTCTGGCAAATGTTCAACGCTGATTCTCTTCTGAGGCTCCTCCATGAACTCTTCCAAGAGCCCCACTGCTGAAGGCCTCTCTCTGCAACTCTGAAGGTGTGGGGAATTCATATCTTCCTTCAGCTAGCCTCCTGTGATCTCCTCCCTCAGCTGTTTCTCCGGCTTCCGCCCCGCCCTGTCTCTCCCTGTTGAGGTCCCTTCACCCTGCTGGCAGCACTCAAAATAGCTCCGGGCAGGGACAGCTTTCTGCATGAGATCTCAGCGTGATGGGGGATCCCTCCAAAGAACATCCCAGCAAACCCTCCTCCTTCCTTCTTTGGTCCCTTTCTCACTGCCTGGTTGGGATGAGGGTCTAAGAGCCATGGAGATGGTCCTTGAAACTGTCCTCCTTGTAAACGCTGCCGTGAGATCTGGTTTTGGAATTTGCCATCTATTTTATCTTGGCATCACCCTCAAAATATCCGCTTTAACGACTGTTATATCCGAAATAACAGTTCTGCAGAGACAGCCAGCCTGCATTTTTCTGAATTACATGAGAGAGAAAAACGTAGGTCCAGGTGCCATGTTTTCCCACCTTACA
>NW_016107374.1:1621330-1659737 GCF_001604975.1 Cebus imitator | reverse complement strand
GAGGTTGCAGTGAGCCAAGATCACACCACTGCACTCCAGCCTGGGTGACAGAGCAAGACTCAGGGTCAACAACAACAAAAAGAAACTCAAATAGCAGAGAATCACAGTGGTGTGTTTCTAGCCCCTCTAAACAAAGAAAACTCTAACCAAATCAGTCCTTGACTTTCTCTTATTTATGCCACATACGTTCTCCTACAAACATTAGGAGTGTTGTTCTTAATGTTTGTTCCCCTGTGGGAAGAGAATTGTTTCTTTCTGCCTATTCACGGAAAGTGTCTCTTACTCTTCAGGGACATGGAGATACCAACAGCCAGTACTGTCATCTCATTCTTTCTAGTATACTTTGCCTTAGTTTAGCAATTCTGAGAAGCAGCTTCTATTTTTAAAATTTTTTTCTATTTTTAATTTTTGTGGCTACATAGTAGGTGTATATATTTATGGGGTACATGAGATGTTTTGATACAGACATGCAATGTAAAATAAGCACATCGTGGAGAATGAGGTAGCCATCCCCCCAAGCAGGTATCCTTTCAGTTACAAACAATCCAATTATATTCTTTATTTTAAAATGTACAATTAAATTATTATTGACTATAGTCACTCTGTTGTGCTGTCACATAGTAGGTCTTATTCACTCTTTCTAACCACTTTTTTGTACGAATTAGCCATCCCCACCTCCAACCCCCAACAACCCCACCTCCAACCCCCGACAACCCCACCTCCAACCCCACAAAACCCTTCCCAGCCCCTGGCAGCCATCTGTATCAGTCCGTGTTCATGCTGCTGATGAAGACATACCCAAGCTTGAGCAATTTACAAAAGAAAGAGATTTAATAGACTTATTAAATCAGCTCCACGTGGCTGGGGAGGCCTCGCAATGATGGCAGAAGGTGAAAGGCAGGTCTCACATGGTGGCAGACAAGAGAATAGAGCTTGTGCAGGGAGACTCCCATTTTTTAAAAACATCAGATCTCATGAGACTTACTCACTTATCACAAGAACACCATGGCAAAGACTCGCCTCTGTGATTCAGTTACTTCTCATGCCTGTAATCTCAGCACTTTGGGAGGCTGAGGAGCGTAGATCACCTGAGGCCAGGAGTTCGAGACCAGCCTGGCCTATGTGGTGAAACTCCCACTACAACATGTGGGAATTCAAGATGAGATGTGGGTGGGGACACAGCCAAACCATATCACCCTCCATTTATTCTCAATGTTCATGAGTTCCAGAGTTTCGATTTTTAGATTCCACAAATAAGTGAGAAACTGTGACGTCTGTCTTTCTGTGCCTGGACTATTTCACTTACCATAATGACCTCCAGTTGCATTCGTGTTGTTGCAAAGACGCAGATTCTGAACCCAGGATTCAGTTGCAAGTAGTTCATTCGGGAGGATACCGGTTTTCTGTGTCTGCCATAACAAATTACACAAACTGGGTGGTCTAGAACAGCAGACGTTCATTCTGTCAGCGTTCTGATGAGAACTGGAAGTTGGAAACCAAGGTCAGCAGGGATATGCTCTTTCTGAAGGTTCTGGAAGAGTGTCTGTGCCATGCCTCTCCCCTAGCTCCTGGGCGTTCCAGCAATCCTTAGCTTGTAGATGCATTGCTGCCATCTCTGCCTCCATCTTCACAGGGCCTTCTCCTCTCTGGGTGTCTGTCTCTGGGTCTCCTCGTTTGATAAGGACAACAGGCATATTGGATTAGGGCCCACTCTACTCTAGGATGATCTCATCTTAATTTGATTAATTCTGGAAAGGCCCTGTTTCCAAATGAGGTCACATTCACAGGTACCAGGAGTTAGGACTTCAATATATCTTTTGAAGGGACACTGTTGGAAGTAAACGCCTATTCTCCGGTGTTGCCAAGAAGAATTAGCACTCAGGTCCTAAGTTCTCTCAGCAAGGCAAATTTACTTTCTGCAGAAAGGTCACTACTTGCCAGCAGTCTTGCCACAACAGTGCAATGAGCAAAGGAAAGGCAGAAATATGTATCCTTTATACAGCTGGGTTCCTATTGCTATATCCAGCATCTACTGGCTGGCACCAGACTTCCTAGTCTAAACTAGAGCTGATTGGCTAATACTTTAAGGAGCAGGAAAGAACTTTCCATATTTAGGTAGGTCAAGCCTTTTCTTTTTTTTTTTTTTTTTGAGACGGAGTTTCGCTCTTGTTACCCAGGCTAGAGTGCAATGGCGCAATCTCGGCTCACCGCAACCTCCGCCTCCTGGGTTCAAGCAATTCTCCTGCCTTAGCCTCCCGAGTAGCTGGGACTACAGGCATGTGCCACTATGCCCAGCTAATTTTCGTATTTTTAGTAGAGACGGGGTTTCACCATGTTGACCAGATGGTCTCGATCTCTTGACCTCGCGATCCACCCGCCTCGGCCTCCCAAAGTGCTGGGATTATAGGCGTGAGCCACCGCGCCCGGCCTAGGTCAAGCCTTTTCTAATTAACTTCCTTTTTCTTAGAAGAAAAGAGGAAGTTAATTAGAAAAGCCTTGACCTACTTAAATAAGGAAAGGTATACTTAAATAAGGAAAGGTTAAGAGATACCTGGGCCTGCCTGGGAATGTCTGCTAAGAAGCAAACGGAGTCAGGCTTCTTAATGCTAGAGAGCTAGAATATGCTTCATTTGAGAAAGAACTTTCCTATATCCTTCAGACACGATCCAACCCAAAACAGGAGATGATGTCAGGGAACTCCATGGGGGTGTTGGGGGACATGAGGCAGGAAAGAGAAGAACCAATAGACAGTGTTATCAAGTAAGTAATTGGGGCTCAGTCCTCTGCACAGGACGCATCTCAGAGTTGCTGAAATCCTGAGCAGGGGCGGAGGCCAAGAAGCTCAGCTTTTCCACCTCCCCCACAGCCATCATCAGCTGAGAAAGGCTTCCAGGCCACTGACTCTTCTGCACTTCCGACTCACCTTGCCCAATGCCCAGACCCAGCATGGTCTCAGAGCCATAAAACAGGACCTCAGAACACAGGTGCTTGTGTGAAGCAGCTCTCAGCATGTAGAGACACAGGCTGAGGCATGAAGTAGGAAGCCACACACGTCGACAAACTCAGCATAATTCTATTTACAGCAAATCAGAACAAAAATGTGGGAGTATGATCCATGTGGGAGCCACTAAAGGTTTTCATCCTAACGAACTCGGAATGCTGAACGTGGCCACCTGCATGCTGTGAAATGATTCTGATACAGTGTGGGCCTGGCATAGAAACTGGCCAACCTACACCAAAAACAGGGCCCTCAAATGTTTATTGGCCTATGGGTTGCTTCTCCCACCTCACCCTCTTCCTTTTGAGTTGAAAGAGCCAATGGCATGAATCAGGGGCTGGGATGCATGCATCAGTCCAGCCGCCTACCCAATTTTACCCCTTTCACCAATGTCAGAGAGCACCCTTCCTGACTTACGAGAAGGAAAATGAGTCAGGCGTTGGCACGTCTCATCTGAAAAACCGCCACTCGCTAACAAAACTAAATCCTGATGTTAGCTCTGATACCTACAGACCCCCAGGCACTAAAATCACCATGTAACTTCTTTCTTCAAAAGTGATTAGAACAAACTTAATCACTAGGGGAAGGTGCTAATGGTGACAAAAAGATCATCTAAGTGCCTTGGGCACTTCCCTTGAGACATAATTAGTCTATCTTGGCAGTTGCTCATTTTCAGCATTGTCATTGTTTTCAGCAGCAGGTTAAGCGGCTGAAAGTGAAGTAATAGCTATTAATTAGTTCATAGATTCATTCATCAAGTAATAAGAAATAGAAGGAAACTAGTTTGTGAGTTGGGAGGATTGCTTGAGCCCAGGAGGTCGAGGCTGCAGTGAGTTGAGATCATACCACTGCACTCCAGCCTGGGTGACAGAGAGAGGCCCTGTCAAGAAAAGAAAAGAAGGAAGGGAGGGAGGGAGGGAAGGAGGAAGGGAGGGAGGGAGGGAAGAAAAGAAGGAAAAGAAAGAAGGAAAGGAAAGGAAGGAAGGAAGGAGGGAAAGAGAGATGAAGGGAGGGAGGGAGGGAAAGAAGGAAAGAAAAGGAAAAGAAAGAAAGAAGAAAGGAAGGAAGGAGGGAAGGGAAGAAGGGAGGGGAGGAGGGGGGGAAAGAAGGAAAAGAAAGGAGGGAAAGAAAGGGAGGGAGGGAGGGAGGGAGGAAAGAAGGAAAGAAGGAAGGAAGGAAGGAATTCATTTGGAGGATAGAAAATATAAATCATCCCATACATTGATTTCCACTGTGCGTGTGTCCATGAATGCCGGGCTTAACAGAGCCCAGCCTGCTGTCATCCTTGACCAGAGGCCTGGCTGCTGTGAGGTGCCCTTCCACACACAGGTAATGGCAGTTCAAGGTCATCCTCTTCTGGGTAGAGCCTTCCCAACCCAGCTCTGCCCAGAGTCAGTTCCCCATTCTCTGGATTCGGAGGCCTGTCATCCCCAAGCTCATCATGTCCTGTTCAGAACATAGCCTGTGTTCTTGCCTTCCATCATTGTGAAATTCATACTGCAGTTTAACTTCTACTCTTCTTTCTAAAATATTCTCAAGAGGCTGGGCGCAGTGGCTCACACTTGTAATCCTAGCACTTTGGGAGGCCAAGGCAGGGGGATCGCCTGAGTCCAGGAGTTGAAGACCAGCCTGAGCAACACGGTGAGACCCTGTCTCTACAAAAAATTTTAAAAATACCTGGGTATGATGGTGCATACGTGCAGTGCCAGCTATTCAGGAGGCTGAGGTGGGAGGATTACTTGAGCCCAGGAGATGGAGGCTGCAGTGAGCTGTGATCGCACCCTGGCACTCCAGCCTGGATGAAAGAGTGAGACTCTGTCTCAAAAATAAAATATGAGAATATAAATTTGAGGTGGAGACCATAGTCCTTCCCTTCACATCCAGAATTCAGTCCTAATTTCAATAAAGTTACCTACGAAATCATTACTGCTTTAACAGAGAGATATATTACCTTCCTGCAGAAAATGCACCTATCAGCCCATGGAGTGGAAATTTGCATATCGTTAAGTTCCAGCTCATTCAGAGCTGAGGCTCTGGGACAGCAACACTGCAGCAGACAGAGACACGGGAACGGGGTGGAGCCCTGGAGACAACCTCAGGGCCGCTCAGGCTCAGAGTGGCCACGATGGAACTGGGAGTCCTATCCTTCTTGTTCCAATTAAACCTCTTCTTTCAAATATCTGTACAACATTGCTATCTCCCTTGGACTCTACTGAAAGTAATTGTGTTGCCTCATGATATCACAATAAAAGCCCTTTCTGATACAATAAAAATTCAGTGGAGAAATCCTGAGCAATTCTCATTTGGACCATGGGAACCAGCATGGGTGGGCGTCCATGAGTCTCCTCCACCAGGCAATGTCTTAGTGACAATGAGGCAGGAAGAATAGGTAGTAGCCATGTCCAGCCAGGCGTGGTGGCTCACCCTGTAATCCCAGCACTTTGGGAGACCGAGTCGGGTGGACCATGAGGTTGGGAATTCGAGACCAGTCTGGCCAACATGGTGAAACCCCGTCTCTACTAAAAATACAAAAAATTAACCAGGCATGGTGGCAGGTACCTGTAATCCCAGCTACTCTGGAGGTTGAGGCAAGAAAATCTCTTGAACCCAGGAGGCGGAGGTTGTGGTGAGCAAAGATCACACCATTGCACTCCAGCCTGAGCAACAGAGACTCTGTCTGAAAAGAAAAAAAAAAAAAAAGAAAGAAAGAAACCATGTCCTTGGGACATGGCAACTGTGGCAACCAGACGGTCAACACAATCAGCCCCAGCGCTGGCACTGTGGTCCAGCTCACCCAAGCAAAGCTATCTCCAGTAGGGAACCTCCCCCATAGGAAGCATGCACATTTTTATTTTACCTGTCCTCAGACCAACTCTTTGCTCATTATAATAGTAAAAAACACATCCCGGGTGGAGATTTAACATGGTAATGAAACGTGACATACAACCATGTACGTACAGCTACTGCGCATGCGCACCCAGAGGACGCTTCCTAGTGACACCTCTTTCCACCTCCTTATGAATAATCAGGTAAGACTCCCACAAAAGGGGTTTCCCCAGCAATAATCCACACTGTCTCATCCTTAACGAGCAGCTCGCCCTGAATTCCCTCTCAGGAGTATACTGTCCATTCTGCACTTAACTTTCAAAATATTCCTTTTTTTTTTGAGATGGAGTCTTGCTCTGTCGCCCAGGCTGGAGCACAGTGGCGCCATCTCGGCTCACTGCAACCTCCGCCTCCCGGGTTCAAGCGATTCTCTTGCCTCAGGCTGCCAAGTAGCTGGGATTACAGGCACTTGCCACCATGCCTGGCTGTTTTTGTTTTAGTAAATGGGGTTTCACCACATTGGCCAGGCTGGTCTTGAACTCCTGACCTCAGGTGATCTGCCTGCCTTGGCCTCCCAAAGTGCAATAATTATAGCGTGAGCCACCACATCTGGCCCTCAAAATATTATTTTACTCTTGCAATAAATTACTTCGTACTGCATCTCCTTCACTATGTGTCTCTTGTTTGAATTATTTTAAACTAAGAAGAAAAGAACTGAGTTCTCACAACAGCTGTCAACAGGAAGACTTCACTCATTCGCCAGGAAAGGGTAGAAACTAGAGAACATCCTGGAACCAGGTTCAGTGTCCACTCAGGGTCCCTCGGACACTGTATTCATTTGTTTAAATACGCTGTTCATTTACATTGTTTGGATATATTGTGTGTATTTTTATTGCATTTGACACACGGTACTTATTGATTCAAGGGTTGTGGTAAGTAGATGATGTGGACTGCTCATGTAAAAATTGCTGTAATCACGAAAAAGGAAATGACGAGAAGTGGCTGTAAATGTGCCAATGCTCAAATGGCTTCAGTGGCTTTTCTTTTTTTTAAGATGGAGTTTCACTCTTGTTGCCCAAGCTGGAGTGCAATGGTGCGATCTCAGCTCACTGCAGTCTCCACCTCTGGGTTCTCCCAAGTAGTGAGGATTACAGGCACACACCTGCATGCCTGGCTCATTTTTTGTATCTTTAGTAGAAATGGGGGTGTCACCATGTTAGCCAGGCTGGTCTTGAACTCCTGGCCTCAGGTGATCCACCTGCCTCGGCCTCCCAAAGTGCTGGGATTACAGGCATGAGCCACCACGCCCAGCTGGCCTCAGTGTCTCCTTTCTTTCCCAATGAGAGATAATGATATTTAAGGACTTTGGCTCAGGCAGCCATTAAAAAAAGACTGACTGCTGGATGGTGGACAAGCCCCAGAGAGAGCCCGCTGCTGCTCCGGCTGTAGCCTCAGGAAGAACACTGACTTAGATCCTCTCCAGCTGTGTGACCTATGCAAACTGTTCGACCTCTCGTGCCTCAGTTTCCTTAACCACTTATAGTTGTTGTGAGAATCAAGTAAGCTACCGTGTAAACGTAGAGAGCCATGTGTTAGCTAGCCTCATCATCATCATCAGGACCTAGTGGGACAGACCCTGCCCTGATGGCCCCCTAGCAGGAAGGATGGCCGGCAGGAAAAAGAGGAGAGGGTCTGGAAGCAGCCACTTTGACTGCTGAGTTCGAGCTGATTTTAAAATTAGAAGTGGGAGGTAATTTCCTGTCATTCCAAACAAGAGGTTTGTAAGATGATTCTTTTTTATCTCAGACAGAGCAAAGTCGGGAGAGCCACTGCTTTTGGTCTTCAGAGAATGGGGTGGGGCTGCATGGGGGATGGGAAGAGGATGCTGAGGAATGGGCTTCTCTGTGCTCTTCAGAGTCATCCTCTAAGTCCAGGACGAACAGGCCCACTGGGGACTTGCTGTCCTCAATGCCTCTCGCCATCCTACAGCCTGTGGCTAACCCAGCACCTCCAAGCTCAGCTAACTAGATCTGGCTTCAAAAGAGGAAGAACTAATTAGATTTTTCTTACAGACCATGTGAGTTCTGATTGGCTAAGATTGGAAAGCAGCGGAAAGACAGAAAAGTGGGGAAATCTGGTGGTGGTGTGGATGAGAGAAAACACGTTTAAAACAAAATTTAAAACTGTACCGGGGTCAGAAAGAAAATAAAAATTATCAGGCCGGACGCAGTGGCTCATGCCTGTCAACCCAGCACTTTGGGGGGCTAAGGCAGGTGGATCACGAGGCCAGGAGTTCGAGATCAACCTGGCCAAGATGGTGAAACCTTGTCTCTACTAAAAATACCAGAGTTAGTCAGGGGCAGTGGTGTGCACCTACAATCCAAGCTACTTGGGAGGCTGAGGCAGGAGAATCGCTTGAACCCAGGAGGTGGAGGTTGCAGTGAGCCAAGATGGTGCCACCATACTCCAGCCTGGGGAACAAAGCATGCCTGTAATCCCAGCTACTCAGGAGGCTGAGGCAGGAGAATCGCTTGAACCTGGGAGGCGTGAACTGGTGGTTGAAGTGACCCGAGATCAGGCCCTTGTACTCCAGTCTGGGCAAGAAGAGCAAAACTCCGTCTCAAAAAATAAAAATAAAGACTTTGCCAGGCACCTAATTTGTAGTAATAAAATATCTTTTTTTTAAGCTGTAATATCAAGAGATCCTATAAGATAAAATACATTTCACAAGTAACCCTCAAAATAATTAAAGACAAGATAAACTAGTTTCAAAAACATCTTCAACTAAATTTGTTCAAAGGTATAATACTACACTATGTGTGAGTTAAATAATTTTTGAAATTGTAACTTTCAAATGAAGCCCTTCAGGCATGGAAAAATATAAACAAGTGCAGAGAAATAGGCCAGGTACAAAAGAACAAATACTGTACGATTCCACAAATATCAGCAACAGGCAAATTCATAGAGACAAAAAGTCTGATCGAGGTGCCAGGGCTGGGGAGAGGGGGATGGCAGTTGCTTAATGGGTGCAGAGTTTCTCTCTGAGATGATGAAGAAGTTCTGGGAATGGGCAGTGTTGAGAGTGTCACAACATTGTGAATTTATTTCATGCCACTGACTTGTATGCTTATACTTAATACACTTAAATATGGCATCTGGACAGGGCTGCCAGATCATTCCATGAAGCCAGTGTCACCCTGCTACCAAAATCACACAAAGACGTCACAAGAAAGTGTGGTACGGTGGTTCACGCCTGCAGTCCCAGCACTTTGGGAGGCCGAAGCAGGCGGATCACTAGGTCAGGAGTTCGAGACCAGCCTGGCCAACATGGTGAAACTCCATCTCTACTAAAAATACAGAAATTATTCTGTATTTTTCTGTATGGTGGGTGGGCATGGTGGCAAGCCCCTGTAATCCCAGCTACTTGGGAGGTTGAGGTAGGAGAATCGCTTGAACCCGGGAGGTAGAGGTTGCAGTGAGCCAAGATCACACCACTGCACTTCAACCTGGGCGAGAGAGCGAGACTCCAACTCAAAACACACACACAAACACACACACACACACACACACACCCCAAGAAAACAAAAGACCAATATCTCTTTTGAATATACCATAAAAATCCTCAATAAAATATTAGCAAATTAAATCCAGAAACATATAAAGGGGATTATATGCCATGACCAAATGGGCATTTATCCCAGGAATCAAATGAGATTCTTTTCCCAGGAGTGCAAGTTTGATTTAGCATCCAAAAATTAATATAATGTACCATATAAATAGAATAAAGAACAAAAATCACATGATCATCTCAAGAGATACAGAACAGGCATTGGACAAAATCCAAAACCCTTTCATAAAAACATTCAGCAAGCAAGGAACAGAAGGGAACTTCCTCAGCTTGGTAATACATGAAACCCACAGTTACATTCTACTTGATGATGAGAGGCTGAATGCTTTTCCCCTAAGATCAAGAACAAGGATATCTATTCTCGTTACTTTCATTCAACACGTTACTGGAGATTGTAGCCAGGGCTATGAGGTAATAAAAAGAAATAAAAGGCAACCAGATTAGAAATAAAGGAGTAAAGCTATTTTTATTCATGGATGACATGACCTTGTATATAGAAAATCCTAAGAAACCCACAACAACTATTAGAACTAATTAAAGAGGTTTAGTACATTATGGGATACAGGGTCAATATCAAAAATTAATTGTATCTCAGCCGGGTGCAGTGGCTCAGCACTTTTGGAGGCCAAGGCGGGTGGATCACTTGAGGTCCAAGACCAGCCTGGCCAACATAGTGAAACCTGGTCTCTACTAAGAATAGAAAAATTAACCAGGCATGGTTGCAGGTGCCTGTAATCCCAGGTACTCGGCAGGTTAAGGCATGAGAATTGCTTGAATCCAGGAGGCGGTGGTTGCAGTGAGCTGAGATCACACCACTGCACTACAGCCTTGGTGACACAGTGAAACTCAGTCTCAAAAAAAAAAAAAAAAATGAATTAATGGTATCTCAATATATTAGCAAGGAAAAAATCTGAAGATTAACAAAGCAGAAAATTTCATTTAAGCATTGATTAAAATGCTTAGAAATACATTTAATAAGAGAAATATAAGACTTGTACACTGAAATTCCCACCACATTTAGGAATATATATTTATCTCCAAGAGAATTGAAAATATATGTACACAAAAACTTACACAAGTGTCTAGCTGACCTTCTGCACACACACACACAAACCAAACAAAACCTACACCAGTGTCTAGCTGACCTTCTGGACACACACACACACACACACACACAAACGAAGCAAACAAAAAAAACTTACGCAAGTCTTCATAGCAGCATTATTCGTAATAGCCCAAAAGTCGAAACACTGCAAATGCCCATCAATTGATGAACTGATAATTATAAACAAAATGCGTTATATCCATGTGATGGAATATTATTCAGCCTGTGTTAGTCTGTTCTCACACTGCTAATAATGACATACCCGAGACTGGGTAGTTTATCAAGGAAAGAGGTTTAATGGACTCACAGTTCCACATGGCTGGAGAGGCCTCATGATCATGGTAGACGAGCAGGGACGTCTCACCTGACAGCAGGCAAAAAGGAGCTTGTGCGGCGGAACTGCTCTTTATAAAACCTTCAGATGTCACGAGACTTACTACCACGAGAACAGCACAGGAAAGACCCACCCCCATGATTCAGTGACCTCCCACAGGGCCCCTCCCATGACATGTGGGAATTCTGGGAGCTACAATTCAAGGTGAGATTTGGGTGGTGACACAGCTGAACCATATCACAGCCATAAAAAGCAATGAAGTTCTGACGTGTGCTATAATGTGGGTGTATCTCCAAAATATTATGCAAAATGAAAGAGGCCTTTTACAAAAGACTATACATTGTACGATTCCTTTTATATGAAATGTCCAGAATAGGGACGCCTATAGAGGCAGACGTAGATTAGTGATTTCCAGCAGCTGTGGGGAGGGCGGAATTAGGAGTGACTGCTAATGGTTACGGGATTTCTTTCTAGGGTGAAGAAAATGTTATAAAATTGAATGTGAGGATGGCTATACAGCTCCCTGAGGATGCTAAAAACCACTGATTTATACAATTTAAGTTATTGGATTTTCTGTGTGAATTATATCTCAATAAAACTATTTCTAAATTTTTGAAATAAAAAATTAAATTTTAGGTGGTCTGGAAAGCAGAATGATGTGTTTCTTCTCCTACTCAGGTGGCAATGCAAGGGGATGGTTAGATTTGACCATCCTTCCTTCCCCTTTTTTTTTTTTTTTTTTTTGAGGCAGTCTTGCTCTTGTCACCCAGGCTGGCTGGAGTGCAGTGGCGCGATCTCAGCTCACTGCAACCTCCACCTGCTCGGTTCAAGTGATTCTCCTGCCTCAGTCTCCTGACTAGTTGGGATTACAGGTGTGCGCCACCACACCCGGCTCATTTTTGTATTTTTAGTAGGGACAAGGTTTTGCCATGTTGGCCAGGCTGGTCTCGAACTCCTGATCTCAGGTGATCCACCTTCCTCAGCCTCCCAAAGTGCTGGGATTGTAGGCATGAGCCATCGTACCCAGCCATCCTTCCTTTTTAAACAGCCCATTTTTTTGGGAAAATCTGGGCTTCTAGAAGGATGCTGACTTACCACTGTCATGTTACTATAAATACACAAAGCTACAAGCTCCCATCAGATGATTCCAAAAGGTTCTTCTGTGCTGATGGTTATTTTTCTTAACTGCCTTTCCTGCCATCAAATCCCTCTGCACAGCAAATAAGTATTACATGTCATTCTTGGGTTTAATCTTCATGATTTAAAGGGAACCATGGACAGACTGTTTCCAAAGGAAGTTGTTGGTTTTGTTTGTTTGTTTATCACAAACCACAACCCACCAGTGCTTGCTGAGATAATTACTCAAGGAAGATCTTGTCTACAGTTCTGGTAGAGCTCAGCTTTGGACTGCAGAACAAACAAATAAAATCCTTGCTTGTTCCGGACATAGGACTTGAGTCAAAATCTCACGTTACACAGAATAGACTTTTACTTTACATCAGTGAGAATATATGGGATGCCTTTGTAAAAACGGATACAATAAAAGCAAGGATTCTTCTCATCAACAGCTAAGTTGTCATTCCATGGCCGCAAGCTTCCAGTCATCCGAATGGATTACACTACTTAGTTTTGACCTAACAAACCCAAGGGTCTCCTTCTGAAAATGTCTATCTCCTGACATTCAAGAGCCCTGAAAAGGCTGACTAATTGAAAAATAAAGAAAGAGATATGTTGTAAATTGGTGTATAGTGGCACTCTGAGAATCCTTGAGATTCTTAGTTATTCCGTAAGATAGTTCCAACATTAAAAGTAATGGTGGCAGGCCGGGTGGCTCACACCTGTAATCCCAGCATTTTGGGAGGCTGAGGCGGGCGGAGAACGAGGTCAAGAGATTGAGACCATCCTGGCCAACATAGTGAAACCCCATCTCCACTAAAATACAAAAATTAGCAGGGCATGGTGGTGTGCACCTATAGTCCCAGCCACTCAGAAGGCTGAGGCAGGAGAATTGCTTGAACCCAGGAGGCTGAGGTTGCAGTGAGCCAAGATCACACACTGCACTCCAGCCTGGGCAGCAGAGTGAAACTCTGTCTCACACCCACACACACACAGATTGCTCTCCAAGACATTTGCTAAAATTCCTGGACAATGGTGACAGTAATGATTTAAAGTAGTAACCTGAGAATTTCAATGAAAGTGAGACCCAAGAACATTCCTCCTCCACCCTTAACCCGCCACCCTCAACCCAAGTTCCAATCAAAAAGTCTGGGTGGTGGTGTGCTGGTAAACGTTTAACAACTGGCTCTTTGTGGAAGAAGACCTGACTCAAAGAGCTTGTCAGTTTCCATGGTGTAACTACTTCCACCATGACCAATCAAACTCCCCGCTTCAAAAAACTGAATGAAGCGTTGGGGGGAGCCACCTGTACCCTCAGTTCTCTCCAGCTGGCATGAGCTGGCCCCGGCACACTCCTGAGTCCTAAAGAGACAGTACTGAAATACAAGTGTAAATTAGTAGCAGAAACCCAATTTATCATATAGCCTATTGGAAGGAATTCTATGCACACAAAAGGGAAGGTGATCATGGGAAAAAAAAGAGGAAGAGGAACACAAAGAGCCAAGTCCCCAGTGCCTGCATGGGCACTGTCCAGGAAGAGGGTGCCCCGCTACAGGATTCAGGCTTTCCAGTCTGATGCAGCCAGCCTGACGTAAAGGCTAACAGAGGAGCCAGCCTTTACGTCAGGCTGCCTGCATCAGACTGGAAACCTCCAACTCTTTTTTTTTTTTGTAGCAATTATACCTTCCCATAGCCTCGAACTCTACCCCTGTAATCTGATTCCATACTCATCAAGTGACTTTCTGATTAGAACTTGATTTCCCTTGAAGAGTGGGTTTATCTGTCCAGAGGGGAGAAGGCATAGTCTACCATTCAAGTATTTTACTCCAGTTTCACTGCTCATTAGTTGTTTTGTTTTTTGTATTTTGTTTCTATTTTTTTTTTTTTTTTGAGATGGAGTTTTGCTCTTGTCACCCAGGCTGTAGTGCAATGGCACGATCTTGGCTCACTGAAACCTCTGCCGCCCAGGTTCAAGTGATTCTCCTGCCTCAGGCTCCTGAGTAGCTGCAATTACAGGTGCGCACCACCATGCCCAGCTAGTTTTTTTTTTTTTGAGACGGAGTTTCACTCATGTTACCTAGGCTGGAGTGCAATGGCATGATCTCGGCTCACCGCAACCTCCGCCTCCTGGGTTCAGGCAATTCTCCTGCCTCAGCCTCCTGAGTAGCTGGGATTACAGGCACGCGCCACCATGCCCAGCTAATTTTTTGCATTTTTAGTAGAGACGGGGTTTCACCATGTTGACCAGAATGGTCTCGATCTCTTGACCTCGTGATCCACCCACCTCGGCCTCCCAAAGTGCTGGGATTACAGGCTTGAGCCACCGCGCCCGGCCAAGTTTTTGTATTTTTAGTAGAGACAAAGTTTCACCATGTTGTCCAGGCTGGTCTCCCAACTCCTGACCTCAGGTGTTCCGCCCATCTTGGCCTCCCAAAGTGCTGGGATTAAAGGCCTGAGCCACCGCATCCAGCCTTGCTCATCCATTGCTAATGATAAACTGGAATTCTAAAACAGTTACCATTCACAATCTTTCATCCTGTCCGGACTGCTTTGATGGCAGTCACCTGCAGCGCTCTCCGCGGCATCTTGAGAGAGCGAAAAGCTCTGAGCAGCACTTCTGCTCTGGCTCTGAACTCCATGCACAAATAAGCAAATGCCCTGAAGTGAACAGTGGTGATAGCCTGGCTGCCTCGTCTGGTCACTAATGCCTTCAAACAGGTGTTTTGGGAATATCATTCAGCTTTTGTGATGGCTCTCAGTAGGAAAGTGCGTCTATTTTTAATTAATTAATTATAGAGACAGGGTCTTGGTCCATCACCAAGGCTGGAGTCCAGTGGCGTGATCACAGCTCACTGCAGCCTTGAAGTCCCCGGCTCAAGCTTTCTTCCCACCTCAGCCTCCTGAGTAGCTGGAGCCATATCTGGCTAATATTTTTAGGAAAGTTGGTCTATTCTCAGGTACTTGTCACAGCCGGAAGTAGAACCCCCTGAAAATATCCTTCTCCATACCTGATGTTTTCTCACATCTCAAGGTTTAGTTCAAATGACACTTTTCACAATTTTCTCTGCCCAGGAAGAACGGCTTCCTGAAAAACAGCCTGTGATAGCTACATGTTTGCTTTGCCCGAGGGAGTAAAAGGAAACTGCCATAATGCGCTAAGACTTCTTCCAGCTGTGGGACATTTTCTATTAGAATCTATGGGGAACAGGAAGAGGGAGGGGACGCCTAGCAACGAGACCTGCCTTCAAAGTCAAGGTCCAAAAAATGGGGTGACCTCTGCCTTCCTGACATTTAACTGCTTGAAATTAGACTGTGACCCGTATCATTGCTGCCAGATGCCATAGGACACCGTGCTTCCCAACAGACATGGGGTACATTAATTAAGACAGAAAGTGCTGTGCATTAAAAGACAGCTCCAGGGTGCTTTCCACATGCAGATGCTCCGAAGAGGCAGAAGAAACGATACCCAGGGATCAGAAGCGCAGCTGAGGAGCGGCTTCGTTAAAGACCATCATTTGGATTAGTGGATGGTAACAGCCTGACCACGGCTCTCACCACTGGCTCCACTGATGAACGTGTTATTGTGAAAATTGCTATGCTTGCAAGAGGTCTAAATGGTCTTAGATTTTCAGAAATAACATAAAGATGAGCCAAAATCAAAACCCTGCGGGGCCTTTTTTTTTTAAAAAAAAAAAAAAGAAAAAAGAGAGAAAGAAACCCTCGAAGCATAAGAATCATTTTTTAGACATCTTAGAACAATTGGCAACTGGGAACCTTTTGCTTGAAATTCTTGGCTCTGACAAAGGCAATGAGCAGCTTTAAAGGATTCAAGAAATAAAAAGGCTGCCGGGATCATTTCCATTCATTCTGATCTCATTCTTTCTGATTTTATACACTCTCATTTGGCAGCTCTTTAGCTGTCCTTTGTAGGTTTGTGAGAATGATTTGCAAAGCCTTGGAAACAGCTCCTCTCCAACTCCTCATTCCCTAAGTAATTCTGTGGCCGGTTGTTCACAGGGCCCGTGGGTTTCCTCATCATCTCTGGGGGTTCTATGCACTGCACGTGGAAGGGAGGCACACAGGAAGCTCTTGCTCTCTGTAAACGAGTGTCTTTGCTGTAGGAGCAATGAACTAAAGGCTGGTGGTGCTTTCCAGAATGATGCAGTGAAATGCCAAAGGCTGCTGGGACTTTCCACGCTGACAGCATTCGCTTCACCACTTAAAGGAACGAGGGAGGGTGACTATTCCTGGAAGTAACCAGGAGTGATGATTAGCCGTTCCCTTAAGGATAACAAAGTATGTCAATTGCCCCCTCACCCTCCCACCACATCATGCTGGGCTTTGCAGCAGTGCCTTCCTGCCTGGCCAGTGAGCCTGGTGTGGTCAGCAGCCTGTGCAGGGTGAAGACGACAGGCAAAAGGCAGCTTCTCTGAGGTCGTGAAGCTGACTTTATCCCCTTCATTCAGACGAGGGGTGCTGGGTTACTTGAGACAGCCATCGTATTGATCGATAACATAATGACAGAGACTTCCACAGAATATCTTTGATATGGTTGGGCTCTGTGTCCTCACCCAAATCTCATCTTGAATTGTACTCCCATAATTCCCATGTGTTGTGGGAGGGAGCAGGTGGGAGATAATTGAATCATGGGGGCAGGTCTTTCCAGTGCTGTTCTCGTGATAGCGAATAAATCTCACGGCCAGGCGCAGTGGCTCACTCCCGTAATCTGGGCAGTTTAGGAGGCCAAAGTGGGCGGATCACTTGAAGTCAGAAGTTTGAGACCAGCCTGGTCAACATGGTGGAACCCCGCCTCCACTAACAATACAAAAATTAGCCAGGCATGGTGGCACATGACTGTAATCCCAGCTACTCAGGAGGCTGAGGCAGGAGAATCGCTTGAACCTGGGAGGCAGAGATTTGCAGTGAGCCGAGACTGTGCCATTGTGCTCCAGCCTGGGTGACAGAGTGAGACTCTGTCTTAAAAACAAAACAAAACAAAAAATCCTCATGGGATCTGATGGCTTTAGAAGGTAGAGTTTCCCAGCACAGTTCTCTTTGCCTGCTGCCATTCACCTAGGATGTGACTTGCTCCACCTTGCCTTCCACCATGATTGTGAGGCTTCCCCAGCCATATGGAACCTCTTTCTTTTGCAAATTGCTTACTCTCCGGTATGTCTTTATCAGCAGCATGAAAACAGATGAATACAGTCTTCTACTGGTTAAATCCATATATAGTTGAGCAATTCCAACAGCATCCCTTTACACATCCCTTTTATAGATCATAAAAAAAACTTAAGCAAAATTTCTGATGATCCGTAAAACTTGTCTTAGTCAATCTCTGCTATAAGAGTACTGGAGACTGGGTAGCCTACAAAACAAACACTGATTTCTTACAATTCTGGAGGCTGGGAAGTCTGAGATCCAGATACCTACGGATTCAGTATCTGGGGGAGGGGGCCCACTTCCTAGTTTGTAGACAGCCACATTTTTGCTGTGTCTTCCCATAGAGAGGGAGAAAGAGAGAGCCAACTCTCCCATCTCTTGCTAAAGGCACTAATCCCATCCTGATGCCTTCATCTTTGTGACATAATTGCTTCCAAGTGCCCCATATCCTAATGCCATCACATTGGGGATTAAGATTTCAACATATGAATTTGGGGTGGACACAAACATTCAGTCCAAAGAACTTTCACTCAACCAAAGCGTGTCCTTTAATATACAAAAAGGAGTCAATAAAAGATGCCTTTACGTTGGCAATTCAGCTCCCCAATCCACCTAAAGCATAGTCAAGTAGTAAACAACCAATTCTTTATACAGATCTGTGCAAACAAATGAGAGCTCATGATTAAGAGCAGTTATTCACTACACAAAGCATTCCTAAGGAAATTTCCACCCCTGATGTGTTTATATTCTAAGTTGGCAAAGGGGAAGAAAAACATTGGTTCTTTTTTTTTCTCTCATTTTCTTGATACATAAATTGCATGGAAAGGAACAGTTATTTGTTAGAGGGGATGGTCATAAAAGAAGGCTCAGAGAAGAAGTGTGCCTCTTTGCAGCAAAGAAGATGAAGAAGCTCTGCAAGATGTTTCTAGCCCTGCAAAATTTGGTCAAGTTATCCTTGACACTCTTCCACTAAAAACACCTAAAATTCCAGATTAAATGTAAGAAGTATTCTCTTAAATGCATGGCTAGGTTTATGAAAAAAAAAAAAAAAAAAAAAAAAAAAAGGCCAGGTGTGGTGCCTCACGCCTGTAATCCCAGCACATTAGGAGGCCGAAGCGGGTGGATCACCTGAGGTCAGGATTTCGAGACCAGCCTGACCAACATGGTGAAACCACGTCTCTATAGAAAATACAAAAATTAGCCAGGCGCGGTGGCAGTCTCCTGTAATCCCAGCTGCATGGGAGGCTGAGGCAGGAGAATCACTTGAACCCACCAGGCGGAAGTTGTAGTGAGCCAAGATCATGCCACTGCGTCCCAGACAGAGCAAGTCTCCATCTAAAGAAAAAAGAAAAAAAGAAATGGAAATTCTAAGACGTCAAAAACAAAGCTAGATGAGGATTTATGGGAGGAAAGAAAGCCCTGAGGCCTAAGGCCAGCAGCTGCCTGAGCATATTCTGCCAACCGTGGGAAAGCAGACCTTCAGTATTAGTTGCATAGCTAGGGTGCACGCAAGATGAGCATTTCCATCAGAAACCCTGAAACGGTGAACTAGAAAAAAAACCAGTCCTGAAAGGCGCCAGTAGGAAAATGAGTCTGTCTCAGTTTCAAGTCTAGGTCAAATGGGGAGGGCTCCTCTGAAGCTTCTTAACCACAAGCCAGGCCTCAAGCAGGTTTGTGGCTTCAATTAACACCACCTCCATGGACAGAAAAACTTCAAACTGAGTATTTAATCCAAAATAGTCACAGGTTGGTGGTGTCTCCAGGAGCCTGACAACAGCAAACTAAAATCTTCACCCACACGCAGGTCCTCAAATAATTCCCACTGACAGTTTCAAGAGGCTTGAACTTTTAATCAAAAACCACATTCACGTGGAGAAACAGGTCTCCATGACTGAGAGCAAACAGATTCCAACATACAGCAGACTAGCAGAAGCACCAGATTTTAAAAATTATCAGATACACAACATAAAGTAAGTATGCCAAACATATTTAAATTTAAAAAAAATTAAGAGTAAAAAAATCAAAAAATGATAAAGAAAAAGACCAAGCAAATTTGAAAAATAAGAAATTGAAACTTCTAGAAACAAAAGCATAAAACTTGACTCTTAGAAACTCCATGAATATGACAAACAGGCGGTTAGATGTAGCTGAAGAAAGAATTAGTGGACTGGAAGATAGGACTAAAGAAATTACTCAGAATGCAGTGGAAAGATAGAGAAAAATCCAAAATATAATGTTAAGAAACAAGGAAGGGGTTCTAGAGGAAATGCTAGAGGAACAGGGGAGAGGTAATAGTTTGAGAATTTCCAAATTTAGTTTAAAGAACAAATTCTCAGTTTGAGGATTCCCAGTGAATTCTAATCTGGATTGTTACCCTACACATGCATAGCTTTGTCCTCCAAATGTACCCATTAGTTTAAGTCAGCGGAGCAGCAGGCTCGAAGTATTATGCTAGTGAGTCACTCTACACATAGAAGAAAACAGAAGGAATGAATAAACAATACTATCCTACAATAAAGACTAATTTCAGAACACACAAAGAGAGGTAAAGCTAAAATACTCAGCAACAATAGCACATAAGCTAGAAGGAAAATTACTAGAGTAAAAATAGGTCATAAGGTCCTGGTATTCTTTGGAAGGAAAATAAAGATATAGATATTTTGAGGCAGAGTCTCACGCTGTCACCCAGGCTGGAGTGCAGTGGTGAGATCTTGGGTCACTGCAACCTCCACCTCCTGTGTTTAAGCGATCCTTAGTAGCTGGACTTACAGGCATGCACCACCATGCCTGGCTAGTTTTTGTATTTTTAGTAGAGACAGAGTTTCACCATGTTGGCCAGGCTGGTCTCGAACTCCTGACCTCAGATGATCTGCCTGCCTCAGCCTCCCAAAGTGCTGGGATTACAGGCGTAAGGCACCACACCCAGCCAGGACATTAATTTAGACTTCATGAAACGTGCTTATTAGAGTTTCAAGGCTAATTATTAAAATACTAACAACATAGTTTAAATCTTGAACAGTAGACTATGCCTTCTCCCCTCTGGAGAGATAAATCCACTCTTCAAGGGAAATCAAGTTCTAATCAGAAAGTTACTTGATGAGTAGGGAATCAGATTATGGAGGGTAGAGTTCAAGGCTACAGGAAGCTGTGATTAAAAAAAAAGATTGGAAGTTTCCAGTCTGATGCAGTCAGCCTGACGTGAGGAACATATTCCAGATTTATTATTTATTATTTACTTATTTATTTTTGAGACAGAGTCTCACTCTGTCACCCAGAGTGAGTGCAGTGGTGTGATCTCGGCTCACTGCAACCTCCGCTTCCTGGGCTCAAGCAATTTTCCTGCCTCAATCTCCTGAGTAGCTGGGATTGCTGGCACCCACCATCATGCCCGACTAATTTTTGTACTTTTAGTAGAGACAGGGTTTCACCATGTTAGCCAGGCTGGTTTCGAACCCCTGACCTCAAATGGTCTGCCTGGTTGGCCTCCCAAAGTGCTGGGAATATAGGCATGAACCACCATGCCTAGCCCACAGATTAACATTTAAATCTCATCTAAAAGCAGTATCTCCACAGTACCATTTAGACTAGTGCTGACCCGAATATCTGGGTACTGCTGGCCAAGTTGACACATAAAATTCATCACATGGCTGGATCATGAACATGTGTAGCTTGGAGGAAGAGCCAATGGGGTGTGCTGAGAGGAGAGCTGAAAGGAGAGATTTTGTGCCCACGCACCTGGAATTATAGGGATGCCATTAACCAAAATGGAGAGACTGCCAAAAGGCAGACAAGGGAGGTAGAGTCAAAGCATGAGATCAGGGGTTCAGGCTTTGAAGTCTGAGACATCTATCAGACATCCAAATAGAGGTGCAGCTGGATATATGAATCTAGAGTTCAGGGGAGAGGCTCCGGCTGGAGCTAAAAAGCTTCTATCATCTTCTCCATGAGACTTTTGTAAGATTTCCCACACAGTTCCTAAATTAAAACAAATCCTTTGTGCCCCAGTTTGGGGTATGGGAAACAACGATAATTAAAAACCGAGTGGGCTTAAAGTGTAAGGAGATGAGCTTTGCAGAGGAGGCCACAGGCTAACCCAGGCTGGGTGACGAGGGTTGAGCAGGAGCCTGCCAGCTGAAGAGAGGCTGGAGGGAGAGTAAACCGATCGCCTTCACTGAAAAGATGAAAGTGATACTAAATCAGGATCGCCCTGGAACATTGCTGCCACCCAGGCGCACGGTATTGTGACCAATCGTTTCTCAGAGACATGGTTTGTGAACAAGAAGAGCAAAAGCATGATGTCTCCTTGACGAGCACGGCTCCCAGAGTCCTTTTTCGGAGTGTTCATTCTAGCCCCACAGTTCTAACCTAGGACAAGTAATTTCATTCCTCTGCACCTCCCTTCCTTCAAATGTGAAAACAGAATCGCACTCCTGCCCACTTCCTGGGGTTGCTGGGAGAACTAAATGCTATGACTGCATTACCCAGAGTCCCTGCTCCATAAATATTAGCTCTGATCATGGCTATCTGTCTCTCCGACTTCTAATGCTGTAAGAGCCTTAGATCCATACCCACTTGTATCACCAGCTCACAGGTTAAGCAAGTGTCTGACGAGTCAACTTGAACAGGAAAGTGGCACATCGCATGGCATGAAGGAAAGGAATGCTGTTCCTTAAACTCGCCTGCACCTGACCTTGCCTCTTGCCCTCCTGGGTTAATGCTTCTGCCTTGGGTCCCAGACAGGCTCACCCTCTCAAGAACTGCGCTTTTTATTATGCCTCTCTTTCCTTATCTTTGGCTTTTCCGTAGATCCTTTCCCTCTGCATTTTAACATGCCCAGAGGTTTCCCACTTAAACACGAATGAAACAACTCACCCTTTCACCCCACTGCCCTCTCCAGTTTTCTTCCAGTTTCTAAACTTCCGTTGTCAGCCAAACTTCTTCTTTGTGCGTGTGGGGGGGAATAGGCATGTGATAATGATATTTTAATGATTTTTTTTTTTTTTGAGATGGACTTTTACTCTTGTCACCCAGGCTGGAGTGCAATGGCGCAATCTCAGCTCACTGCAACCTCCACCTCATGGGTTCAAGTGATTTTCCTGCCTCAGCCTCCCGAGTAGCTGTGATTACAGGCATGTGCCACCACACCTGGCTAATTTTTGTATTTTTAGTAGAGACAGGGTTTCGCCATGTTGGCCAGGCTGGTCTCGAACTCCTGACCTCAAGTGATCCTACCACCTCGGCCTCCCAAAGTGCTGGGATTATAGGTATGAGCTACTGCTCCCAGCCTGGATCTTGATTTGAATGCAAATGAGAGTATGTGTATGTGTCTAAGAGGGTGACAGACTTGGGGGAAGCAGGCTGCATGAAAAGGGAGAAAGGGGGGAAAGAGGAAAGAGAAAGGAGAATGAGAAAGGGAGAAAGAGGGAGGAGGAGAAGCAGAGGGGGGAGCACCAATATCTCCCCACCACCTGGAACCTTCTGGATCCTGCGGGGCCCTGGAAATGATCTGCCTATGGCTTTAGACATGGAGACTTTAGGATGCCATCAGAACACCCTCATTTTGGCAGACCTCCTGGGCCATTATGCTTCTCCATCTCACTCAAAAATTGATGGTGGCTTTTCCAAGCTAGCTTTCATTTGCCTTGAGATTATTAGAATTACCTAGTAGCTTCCATTTTTCTTGCCTCCTCTCATCAATGCCAGTATTGCTTTCATACCCTAAGGACTGCTGTCTTTTATTACCTTCTCTTTCATGATGAGTTAACTACACACACACATACACACACACACACAGCTCTCGGGATCAGAAAAAATGTCGTCTGGAAGGAGTGTAAAAGCACTTGTAAACTTTATTTGTAAACCACATACCGTCTAGAAAGAGCGTCAAATATTTTCCTTCTTTTTTTTTTTTTTTTGAGACAAAGTCTTGCTCTGTCGCCCAGGGTGGAGTGCGGTGGTGCTATCTTGGCTCACTGTAGCCTCTATCCCCCTGAATTCAAGTGATTCTCCTGCCTCAGCCTCCTGAGTAGCTGGGATTACAGGCACCTGCCACCATGCCTGGCTAATTTTTGCATTTTTAGTAGAGACGGGATTTTACCATGTTGGCCAGGCTGGCCTTGAACTCCTGACCTCAGGTGATCTGCCCCCTCAGCCTACCAAAGTGCTGGGATTACAGGCGTGAGCCACTGCGCGCAGCCAAATATTTTCTTAAAAGGTACACTCTAAAGTAATTCAAGGGCTGGGTGTGGTGTCTCACACCTGTCATCCCAGCAGTTTGGGAGTCCCAGGTGGGCGGATCATGTGAGAGGAGGAGTTCAAGACCAGCCTGGCCAACATGGCAAAACTCCATCTCTACCATGAATATAAAAATTAGCTAGGTGTGGTGGTGGGCACCTGTAATCCCAGCTACTCGGGAGGCTGAGGCAGTATAATTGCTTGAACCCAGGAGGCGGAGGTTGCAGTAAATTGAGATGGCACCACTGTCCTCCAGCCTTGATGACAGAGCAAGACTGTCTAAATAAATAAATAAAGTAATTCAAGCAGAATTTTAAAATAAAGTCTTCTCCAATTTTTTCTGAGCAAGGAAAAAGAAATCAGCATTTGCTGGGGATGTACAAAATGCCCAGGACTGCACTAGACTCACCTCTGTCTCCGTGGTATGTGATATTCCTAGCAATGCTTGGACACAGAGACCAGCGTCCTCATCTCACAGATGGGAAAATAAAAAGAAAGGGCCTGGGAAGATGACATGCCTTCACTGCTAAGTAATGAAACTGGAATCTGAGCTGAGCTCAGTCTTTTTCAAATGCATTAGACTTTTTCCACTCTAGGAAAACTTCCTCATCTCTGACTTCCAGGTAGACTCGGGTTAATAAGTGTCACGTCACAGAAGGCTCTAGCCAAGGCCACAATGAGGAAAGCAAGGATTTTAGTACATCAATTCCACCTTTTCTGCCCATGGTTTCACAAAGCAGATGGTTTGATATGAGCTTAATGTTTTTGTCTGGAATTATTCTACCCGAATGTAGGAAAGGCAAGAACAGCCCTTCACCTTCTGGTAAAATCCAGGCCTCAATTTATCTTGCTCCCTCCATTTTAATCTCTTCATTGAGGGAAAAAAAATGCTAAGTGACTCTTGTCCAACATGAGTTTAGTGGTCAAAGGCAGAGTAGAAATTACTTAGATGATGCCCATAGTAACAATATACTCATGAGGACAGCCATATTATTCAAGATAAAGTCCAGGCAGCTGAAACAGATAGACTCTAAAAGACAGTGACTCACAGAAAGTCCTTGTCATATAGGCAGTCCCAAGGTTCGGGATAGTGAGAGGGCTCATGAAGTCACTTGAGGACCCAGGCCCTTTCCACCTCGTTGCTCTGCCATACTGCAGGGCACTGTCTTCTCCCATGGTCAGTGCTGCATGGGAGCACATGCACATTCCAGCTTGTGGGAAGAGGAAAGAGCACCACTGCAGGATGAGGGCTTATCTTCCATGCTGGGGATGGCCTAGACGCTGCACTGTCATCACTGCACACGATCTGCACTTGGCCACAAGGCCACACTCGCAGCAAAGCAGACAAGAAATGTAGTCTCTCCCTGAGTCCAATGGCAATTCTGTTCCTGTGGAAGAAAGGAAGACCAGATTGTAGTGTCCAATTATTAATTGCAACGTCTGCCATAATAACAATCATAGTTTACATCTGTACTTTGCTTTACAGTCAACCAAATGCTTTCCTACCCTCCAAATCACCTAATCTAACAACAAACTTTTGAGTAGACACCATTTCTCTCATGTTATACAGGAGAAAACAGTACAAAACGGGTTAAGGAAGTAGGGTAAGGCCTAAGTTGGAATTTTAAATGCTCAGTGGGAATGAACTTCCTGTGGTGACTAAATATTGGCAGAACCCAAAAGAAAAGCTTGTTCCATTTGTTCTAAGAACCTATGAACTGAGAAAACAGAATGACAAGGCAGGGTCTTTGACCCTAAAGATTTCACAACAGCTGGGGAGAGCAAAACAGTGCTTGTAGTATATAGGCATGCCTTGAAGATATGAGCATTGCGGGTTTGGTTCTAGAATAAAGCAAGTATCTTGATAACGTGAGTCACATAAGCTGTTTGGTTTCCCAGGGCATATAAAATTTATGTTTATACTATACTGTAGCCTATTAACTGTGCAATAGCATTATGTCTAAAACAATGTACATACTTTAATTTAAAAATAGTTTATTGCTGGCCAGGCGAGGTGGATCATGCCTGTAATCCCAGCACTTTAGAAGCCTGAGGTGGGCAGATCACAAGGTCAGGAGTTTGAGACTGGCCTGGCCAACATGGAGAAACCCTGTCTCTACAAAAATTAGTCAGGCTTGGTGGTGTGCACCTGTAATTATGGCTATTGGAGGAGCTGAGGCAGGAGAATCCTTTGAATCCAGGAGGCAGAGGTTGCAGTAAGTCAAGATCGTGCCACTGCACTCCAGCCTGGGTGACGGAGTGAGACCCTGTCTCAAAAAAACAAAACAAAACAACAACAACAAAAAAACCCCAAAACAAACAAAAACAACAACAAACAAACAAGCAAAACCTTTATTGCTAAAAAATGCCAGCAATCATCTGAGTCTTTAGTGAGTCACAGTCTTTTTGCTGGCTGAGGGTCCTTCCTTAGTGTTGATGGCTGCTGATCGATCAGGGTAGGGTTGTTGAAGGTTGTGTTGGCTGCAACTGTTTCTTAAGGTAATGATAAAGTTTGCCACATCAACTGACTCTTCATGTCACAAAAGACTTTTTTGTAGAATTTCTACATAATATATTTAATCCTTTGGTGTCATTTCAACAATGTTCACAGCATCTTCACCGGGAGTAGATTCTATCTCAAGAAACCACTTTCTGGAAGCTTAATCATAAGATATTATGAACACAAAAAAGGGAAAAACAAACACTGGGGCTTATTAAGGGGAGAGGGTGGAAGGAGGGGCAGGAGCAGAAAATATAACTATGGGGTACTAGGCTTAATACCTGGGTGATGAAATAATATGTACGACAAACCCCTGTCACACATGTTTACCTATGTAACAAACCTTAACGTGTACCCCCCTAACCTAAAAGTTAAAACAACACTTTCTTTGCTTATCCACAAGAAGCAATTCCTCATCCATTCAAGTTTGATCATAAGGTTGCAACAAGTCACTCACATCTTCAGGCTCCACTTCTCATTCCAATTCTCTTGCTGTTTCCACCAGATCTGCAGTTACTTCCTCCACTGAAATAGAAAACCCCTCAAGATCATCCATGAAGGTTAGAATCCACCTCTTCCAAAGTCCTATTAATATTGATATTTTGACCTCCTCTTGTGAATCACAAATGTTCTTAATGGAATATAGAATGGTAAATCCTTTCCTCAAGGTTTCCAATTGACTTTGCCTGGACCCAACACAGGAATCACTATCTATGGCAGCAACAGCCTTATGAAATGTATTTTAAATGATAAGACTTGAAAGTTAAAGGGAGCGGGAGTATGAGCCAGAGTGGTCGGGTGAGCAGTTTGGCAGGAAGGACAGTTATAGAACAGGTAACTAAAAGTGACTCAGGTCAGAGCAGGTGATCAGGGTGAATCAGGATGGAACAGATGACCAAGGGAACCGATGTGAACTGATTACAACTGGTGGAAAAGGTCGTTTACTGAAACTATGAGGAAGCTGAACTTTAAAATAGAGGACAAAGAACTGAACATACTGACATACTGATTCTTTGAAGAAAATTCCAGAACTCACCATACCCAACAATTCTCTCCTGTTGGATTTTTTTTTTTACAGCTCTTTCTCTTCAAACTTCCTTAACATGTCTTGGCTTAGTTGTTCTGCTTAATTTTCTAAAAGAAGCAGCTTCTCTGAATAAGGTGGAGAGTTAAGGGAGGTTCTAGTAAGTGCTGCGTTTACGAGTCTTTCCAACAGCCCACAG
Source organism: Cebus imitator (assembly GCF_001604975.1). NCBI lineage: Eukaryota > Metazoa > Chordata > Mammalia > Primates > Cebidae > Cebus > Cebus imitator. Next base: position 1,632,610 of record NW_016107374.1, on the reverse strand, counting down.
ATGCATGCTATGACGCAACACCCAACCAGAACGCGTACATCCACTACAGGGCTGTGAGAGAAGTGAGAATTGAGGCTATGATTCCTTTCCATTTACCGAACCGTTTTTTTAGCCACCCTGTGAAGGGGTCATTTATCCCTAAGTTTGGACAGAGCAGTTAGACCTTGCAATGCCTTTGTTAAACTTCCATCTGGGAGGTATCGTTTGAGATGAAGGTACGACACTGAGTTTTAATCACGATGCAAATTCCTCCTCTTTCTGCTAGTATCATGTCTAAAGCTATTCTATTTTCCCAAGCTATCTGGCTAGTAGCTCCTAATTGCTCAGCTGTTCCTTGCAGCATCTCTAGTGCAGTTAATAAACCACTGTTGGTTGTAATAAATATAATTTATCCAATCTACATTCTTTTTTTTTTTTTAAGACGGGGTCTGGCTCTGTCATCCAGCTGGCATGCAGTGGTGCCATCCCAGCTCACTGCAAACTCCACCTGCCAGGTTTAAGCAATTCTCTGCCTCAGTCTCCCCAGTAGCTGGGATTACAAGTGTGTGCCACCACGCCTGGCTAATTTTTTGTATTTTAGATGGGGTTTCACCATCTTGGCCAGGCTGGTTTTGAACTCCTGATCCACCACCTCAGCTTCCCAAAGTGCTGGGATTACAGGTGCGAGTCACCGCAACGAGCCCAAATCTACGTTCTTAATGTCACCTACCAAAATATTGACTCAAGTCTTGCAGCCATTTGATCTCAGCCTTTAAATTTATCTGGTACCCTTCGTGGGACTCCAATTGCATCTAAATAAACGTGAGAGTCAAAACACCCATAAGGGGCTTCTCTTGCTTTACGATGCTGTTTTTTTTTTTTCCTTTCTCTGGCTGATGAAATGCCAGGGTGAAAGGCATAGCCAATTGGACTAGAGCACAAGTGCCACTCCAGTTACTTGGCGGAGGGTCCGGTAAAGGTCTACCACAATACCACCATAATCTGCTTGGGGATGAACAAGGGCTGGTTGGTAAACTCTTGAGAAGTCTTAAACTCATTGCATCACTTCAGGTCTCCAAGGAATGCTCAGTTTCCTCCTTGTCGTGAGAGACACGAAGTGAACTTAGTGTTCAGAGATAGAAGCTGGATGGTCCTTGCAGGCTGACCGGTAGTGTATTGCACTTCAGGAGATAGCCGAGAGAGAGCTTGGCACGACTTGTTACCCCAGGCTGTAGAATCCTGGAAAAGAATTACCATACAGCCCATGCCTGGTCGACTGGAGGACTGTCCTAGTGGAATGGGGACATCTGGGCCTCTGGCCAGCCGTGCACACAAGTATAACAATTGCTTTTGTTTAACATACAGATGGCATATTTGATCCATTCCAACCAGGCATTTGCATCTTGATATCCTGTCTCTATTGCTAAAGTTGGTTTTAAATAATTTACTTCTACAACATCTACTTTGGTCCTATCATTGAGTATGGAAGGATGACAGTTTGATCAGAAGGTCCAAAAGGAGAAGAGGAGGAAGGGGGCGAAGAAGATGAGGGATTAATAAGATGCATTTCAAAAGACCCTCTGAGGTCTGCGCCAGCAAGGTTGGCTCCTGTGCCACAGCAACCTAAAGTGGGTCGGGATTGGTAGGGTTTAGTAGAGGTAAGAAGAGAGAACTGCGCTGGATCGCATTGGTACTGTTGACAATTAGAAGGAACGCTTTCTTTGGTAAAGCGGACGAATGGTTTTGGAAAGGTGAAGCCCTTTGAGGAAGTCCGCCCTTCTCCTCAGTGGCCCATTGGACGTCGTCCCAGGAGGGACAGTACCATCTGGAAACTCGACCTTATTTAGTTCCCAAAATTTGAGAAATGGGGGGGCTTGGTTTCTATGATGCAAGGGTCGCGTAGGTCAGAAGTTACTTTGGAAGGACAGACATATTTTTCTGAGGAGGCCAGTTGCTTTTGGTTTTGGAGATCCCCACAAGGTGTGGTGAGACAGGCATCAAATGTGACTGTCAGAGGGAAAGGTGACCTGGTTACATTAATAATGAGGTGGTCGGCAGTAGAACACGGAAGGAAGGAATAATAAAATAAATGAAGGCGGGTTAAACTTTTCTTAGCTTTAGTTTGGTAGGGTTTCCTCCCTTCTTGACTCGGGTGTGATGAGTCCATCCTCTTTCTGCTGTCTGGTCTGTGGTTTCGGTCCTTCCCAGGCTGGTTCGAGCTTTTCCTTCTCTCCAACTTTTGATGAGGACGTGGTCCCCAGGCTGATGCTAGTGTACTGGAAACTCTAGGGGTGGCACCTGTGCTAAAAGACCTTTTAGTTCTGACGGAAGAGAAAGTGGAAGATACACCAAGTATATAATTTCTGAGAAACTGATCTTTTCTTTCAAATGTAGGAAGATCAGTGGTAGAATGTAGATAAGGCAATCCATAAAGCATCTTATAAGGGGATAGGCCATGTGTTTTTGGGGAGCAGTTCGGACTCTCAACAGGGTGATAGGCCTTTCTACTTTCCCTGATGAAGGTGGGTGCCAGGGCGTATGACATTCCCATGTTATATCCAGTACCTGAACTAATTTCTTAATGCCATGTGCAGTGAAATTAGTCCTATTATCTGAATCAATGTTTTTTTTATTAATCTAAACCTAGGTATAATATTTTCAACTAATGTCTTGACTACATTATTAGCAGCTGTACTTAAAAAGGGAGTAACTTCTACCTACTGAGCAAGGTGATCTACTATTACTAACAGACACTTTAGGGAACCAATTGGGGGCATCTCTGTGTAATCAATCTGGATACTTTGGAATGGCCTTAAGCCTGGATTCTTTCCCCCAAGGGGTAATCTTTTTAGAGCTTATTAGTTTTCTTACCTACTAATCAACTATCTGTAACTTGTTTGGCCTGGGTATAAATTCCTATATACACATAAACTCTGAGAACTGCATCACACACGGCCTGGGGCTCCCAATGGGTCCCTTGATGCAGCTGGAATAAGATTTCCCTCATAAAGTGTTTGGATAACATTTCTTTCTGGTCTGGCACTATCCATTTTCCTTCTGAATTCCCTTCAGCACCTATTTTTATTAGTGTTTTAGACCAAAGAAAGCCAAACACCATTTTGTATCTGACAAAGCTTCCTGTATGATTTTATACTACATAAGCTAAATTTCACCTTTACATTAGTGTGCTATGAACGTTAAGCTCAATTTTAATATATCTTGTAGTCATATTTATCCAATCTTAATGTCTGACCATAAGTTAAGATTTTTATAGACTCTTTTTAACCCTTTATGATTTTTCTTAAAGAACAGGTTAGTTCTTTAAGAAAAACCCGTTTTGCTTTTATTTTAATGTCCAGTTTAAAGAAACACTGGATGGTACCCCTTTAACTTTAGCCAATATGTTTACATAAACAGAATTTCCTTTATAATTAACATTTCAAAGCTTGCTTAAACCTTTAAAACAATTTTTTAGCCTTTTAATGTAGGTAAAAATTTACATTCTTATGCTTCCTTATAATCCTTTTACCAAAAGTATATTTTGCTTTCCTTACACACCTTGCCCATAAACTGTTTCTTCTATAGTTGTACATTTAGGAGGCCTAATTACTTTTATTTTTATTTTATTATTTTTTTTTTTTGAGATGGAGTTTCACTCGTTACCCAGGCTGGAGTGCAATGGCATGATCTCGGCTCACCACAACCTCCACCTCCTGGGTTCACGCAATTCTCCTGCCTCAACCTCCTGAGTAGCTGGAATTACAGGCACGCGCCACCATGCCCAACTAATGTTTTGTATTTTTAGTAGAGACGGGGTTTCACCACGTTGACTAGGATGGTCTCGATCTTTTGACCTCGTGATCCACCCACCTCGGCCTCCCAAAGTGCTGGGATTACAGGCTTGAGCCACTGCGCCCGGCCTAATTACTTTTAAATTATACAACATGTCGTGGATAAATTCTCTTGGATAACATTTTTCACAACTTTCAATCTTTGACATGCTTTAACTTTATGACTTGTTGTAAACATCGCTTTAAACAACCAGCTAATTTACCTTAGGTCAAGAATTTACCATATAAAATTCTTATTTATGTAAGTTCTCACCTTTCTTTCTTTTTCTTATTGTCAAAGATGAGAACCATTTTTTTTTCCCAAAGCAAACTTTATGTGTGTGGATTAGACTGCCTAAGGCCACAAGATTGGAATTTAGGATAATACATGTTACACTGTTAACTTTCAGCAAACTTTACTTTTGTGGAAAATCTTTTAAGTTTGGGATTTTAATTATGTGCTAGGTGTAGGGCCTAGGGCCAAGACAGAAGTGCAGATAAGGTCTGGCTTATTCTAGCATTTAACTCCATGTGTCCTAGGTTTTACTTAGCTGTAAAGCAGGCCAGTTGTACAGCTAAGAAACGGTAGCCTGTTTGGCTATCTGATCAATAGTTCTAAGGTCTTGCACTAACTGGTATGACCTGTCTGGCTTCTTTACAGACAGTATTGGGGTGTTATAGGGAGACAGACATACAGGGTTCAAGAAGCCCATCGCGGAGAAGACCTTTAATTATTAATTCTAGGTTTTAAATTTATCTTGGCTTTTAAAGGAATAGGGTATTGTTTTCTTTTTATTATTTTCCTAGGGACTTTAAATTTAGCATGAATTGAAGGAATCTGTCATTTCCTCAGTTCTCATTTCTTTCTGTTGTTGTTGTTTCTTTGTTTACCATATCTTGGGATGGATGTGTTCCTTGTCTGCAGTGGTGAGCAAGTTTAGGGAGGGGAGGAATTTTCCCTGATTAATACAGAGGCCTAAGCCAAATTTTAGCATTAAATGTCTCTCTAATAGGTTTATTCCTGCCTCTGGAATTAACGGAAATTTAGTATTAGTTGATTTGCTTTTTTTTTTTTTTTNTGAGGCCACGAGTTCGGAGACTAGCCTGGTTCATAGAGTGAGAGCCCCATCTACATACACGACTGCGTGACTGTTGCTACCATATTATTACTATTAAAAGAGGACACTGTTAATACAGCACTGTATATGTTACGCTTTTTTTTTTTGTCTTTTTGTTTTTTTCCTTTTTGTGGAGAACGGGGTCTCACTATATTGCCCAGGCAGGTCTCGAACTCCTGGGCTCAAGCTATCCTCCCGCCTCTGCCTCCCTATGATTTGCTTTTATATACGACATTTATTCTTTTTCCCATTTGGGACATTCTCTTTTGAAGTGACCTATTTTTAATTTGAAACATTTGTTTTGTCCTCCTTCTCTCCCTTTGCCTCTGTCTTTCTCTCCCTCTTTCTCTGCTTTCCCCTCTCTTTACCTCTCCCTCTCTCTGCCTCCCTGTCTCTTTCTCCCTCTCTCTCTCTCTGCCTCTCTGCGTTACTCTTCTGTACCCTTTATATTGCCTGGAGAGTGCGGGTCTAGGTTCTTCACAGGTTCTTGCCCCCTGGGTACTTTGCTGCATGGTGGACAGCAGAATTTTTGCCTTCTGCTTGTTTTTCTTCATCTCTTTTTACATATACGTCTATCTTTTCAGTTCTCTATCCTTTGTAACTTCCTGATAGAATCTGGCCAATTATTAGTTACAAAATGAAGCTTTAACATCCTGCATATATTCCCATTTGCTCTTTGAGCCTTTCTATGAATTTTATAGGTCCTTTTGTTATTATTATTATTTTAATATTTTAACATTAGGCCTAGGGTACTATCAGGGGAAAATTGTTGTTAGCTTTATTCTTTTATCTCTTACTTTACTTGGGGTATTTCCCATCTTGATGGTTTTGGGGTGAGATTCAATTTCCCTTACCAAAAATTTCTCGCCTTTTGGGATGAGACCCAATTTCCCCTACTGGAAATTTCTCACGTCCTCTACTACGGGAGGTTTGTGTGAAGATCAGTCCCTCCTAATGGAGATGTCTCGCCTCTTTCTAACACTCCAAGCCACACCAAGGAATAGTTCATTGACCCCCGTAGCTTTTCTTGCCTTGGTATGTTCCAACCAAGGAATACTTACCCCTCCCCTTCCCCCCACACCCCCTTGGTTCCCACCAAGGAAAAACCAGCTCTCGGCATCTTTCCTTGGTCTGTGCAGAGTTGCCTGGTCAGCATGGTATTTGTAGGCATTTTTCTCCCACGTTGTTGAGAGTCTGGATTTGTGGGTCTTGATTCCTTACCCATGAGGCTGCCACAATGAGGCAGCGGGACACATCTGCTCACAAGAGAAGACCCAAGACTGCCCAGAGGAGAAGGGCTCCCTGTACAGGCCACCAATTAGTTGTTGGATACAATGAGTTCTAAATTTCTCCTCAATGAATCCATATGTCAAGGTCAGGTGCAGTGGCTTACACCTGTAATCCCAGCACTTTGGGAGGCTGATGCAGGTGTGTCATGAGGTCAGGAGTTCACAGCCAGCCTGGCCAAGATAGTGAAACTCGATCTCTACTAAAAGTACAAAAATTAACCGGGCATGGTGGTAGGCGCCTATAATCCCAGCTCCTCCGGAGGCTGAGACAGAGAATTGCTTGAACCCAGGAGGCGGAGGTTGCAGTGAGCTGAGATCACATCACTGCACTCCAGCCTGGTGACAGAGTGAGACTCTGTCTCAAAAACAACAACAACAACAACAACAACAAAACAAAAACAAAAACAAAAACAAAAAAAACAAGAATCAGCATGTCAGTATGTTCAGTTCTTTGTCCTCCATTTTAAAGTTTCACTTTCTTGTAGTTTCAGTAAACAACCTTTTCCACCAGTTCTAACCAGTTCACATCTGTTCCCCTGGTCATCTGCTCCATCCTGACTCATCCCAGTCACCTACTCTGACCTGAGTCACCTTTAGTTACCTGTTCTGTAACTGTCCTTTCTGCCTAACTGCTCACTCCACCACTCTGGCCCATACTCCTGCTCCCTTTAAAATAGCCAATCGGAATTAGCTTAGACTGTGCGGTCCAACCCTAGCCAATAGGGGAATGACACAGCAGCAGGGGCTACCTGTGTCAGGGATAAGAACCCCTTCCCCTCTCTTATTCAGGTGTGTGCTCGCCATTGCTCCATCTGTGAGATGCACCCTTCTATAGAAGTAAATTGCCTTGCTGAGAAAATTTATATTTGAGTGCTACTTCTTTTGTGGCACCAAAAATTTACATATAACAAGGGTTCAAAGCCAAACATTGACTTATCTTTCTAGCTATGAAAGTCCTATTAATAGATAGCCTATTCTTGCAGAATAAGGTTGTTTCATATACATTGAAAATCTATTGGGCTGGGTTCAATGGCTCATACTGTTCCCCTGGTCATCTGCTCCGTCCTGTTCCACCAGTTCTAATCAGTAGCTCACATCTGTTCCCCTGGTCATCTGCTCTGCCCTGATCACCTGCTTTGACGTGAGTCACCTTTAGTTCCCTGTTCTGTAACTGTCCTTTCTGCCAAACTGCTCACTCCACCACTCTGGCTCATACTCCTGTTCCCTTTAAAATGGCCAATTGGAATTAGCTTAGACTGTGAGGTCCAACCCTAGCCAACAGGGGAATGACACAGCAGTAGGGTCTACCTGCTCAAGAGGATCACTTGAGTCTAGGAGTTTGAGACCACCCTGGGTAACACAGTGAGAACTTTTTCCTACAAAAAATAAAAATAAAAATTAGCTGGGTATGGTGGTGCATATCTTTTGTCCCAGCTATGTGGGAGGCTGAAGTGGGAGGCTCACTTGAGCCCACGAGGTCAAGGCTGCAGTGAAATGTGATCATGCCACTGTACTTCAGCCTGGGTAACAGAGTGAGACCCTGTCTCAAAAAAAAAAAAAAAAAACAAAACAAAACAAAAAACAAAGAAAAAGAAAGAAAACCTGTTGTTTAGTGTAGCCACTGCATCAGAGATCTCAGCCAGGTTTTCTGGATAACTTGCTGCAGCTTCTGCATCAGAACTTGTTGCTTCATCTTGCACTTTTGTTATAGAGATGGCCTCTTTCCTTAAACCCCATGAACCAACCTCTGCTGGCTTCCAACTTTTCTTCTGTAGCTTCCTTATCTCTCTCAGCCTTCACAGAATTGAAAAGTTAGGTCCTAGCTCTGGATTAGGCTTTGGCTTGGGAATGTTATAGCTGGACTGATCGATTTTCTATCCAAACCACTCAAACTTTCTCCATATCAGCAGTAAGGCTGTTTTACTTTCTTATTCATGTGTTCAAAAGAGTGGCACTTTTAATTTCCTTCAAGAACTTTTCCTTTGTATTCACAGCTTGTCTGTTTGCCACAAGAGGAGGAGCTTTTGTCCTATCTCAGCTTTTAACATGCCTTCCTCACCAAGCATAATCATTTCTAGCTTTTGATTTAAAGTCACAGATGTGCAACTCTTCCTTTCATTTAAACACTTAGAGGCCATTGTAAAGTTATTAATGGGCCTAATTTCAATATTGTTATGTCTCAGGGAAGAGGGAGGTCCAAGGAGATGGAGAGAGACAGAGGTACAGGGTTTGGAGAAGCACTCACAACACAACATTTATTGATTAAGTTCACCGTCTTCTATGGGTGTGGTTCATGGCAGCCCAAAGCAATTATAAAACAAAGGTCAAAGATCACTGATCATAGGCCAAGCGTGGTGGCTTATGCCTGTAATCTCAGCACTTTGGGAGGCTGAGGCGGGTGGATCACTTGACATCAGGAGTTCCGAAACCAGACTGGCCAAAATGGTGAAACCCCTCTCTACTAAAAATACAAAATTAGTCGGGTGTAGTGGCACACGCCTGTTGTCCCAGATCCTTGGAAGGCTGAGGCAGGAGAATCACTTGACCCTAGGAGGCAAAGGTGGCAGTGAGCCAAGATCGCACCATTGCACTCCAGTCTGGGTGAGAAGAGCGAAACTCTCTCTCAAAAAGAGAGAAAAAAAAAAAAAGATCAGTGATCAGAGATCACCATAATGGATAAAATCATAATGAAAAAGTTTGAAATATCACGAGAATTAGCAAATGTGACACAAACACCAAGTGAGCACATGCCGTTGGAAAAAAGGCATTGATAGACGTGCTTGACACGCGGTTGCCAGAAACCTTCCATTTGGGGGAAAAATGCAGTATCTGTGAAGTGCAATAAAGCAAAGCACAATAAAATGAGGTGTGCCTGTACCGTGAGGAACAGGGCTGCAGGACAGAGAGATGGACACAGAGAAGGGAACGGACAGATAGGGGTCATTCAAGCTAAGAGACATGGAGAAGATACTGATGATGTCTGCTGTGCAAATAACAGAAATGTAAATAAGCTTTCCTCCCAAGAGTGGAAAAAAAAAAAAAAAAACAGCAACTCTAAAATTCTCTGGTAGAAAAATAGAGAAGTAGATTTTTTTTGCTTTCTTTTGTTTTGAGACGGAGTTTTGCTCTTGCTGCCCAGGCTGGAGTGCAATGGCACGATCTTGGCTCACTACAACCTCTGCCTCCCGGGTTCAAGTGATTCTCCTGCCCTAGCCTCCTGAGTAGCTGGGATTACAGGCATGCGCCACCACACCCGGCTAATTTTGTATTTTTAGTAGAGACGGGGTTTCTCCATGTTGGTCAGGCTGGTCTCGACCTCCCGATCTCAGATGATCCGCCTGCCTCGGCCTCCCAAAGTGCTGGGATTACAGGCACGAGCCAAGAAGTAGGATTTTAAGGAAAAAATGAGGCATCTGAAAGAAATTAGCTCTCCCTTATTCCCAGCCTTATACCCTCTCATCCCACCTTTCCTGTGGGTGTGACCTGATGCTCCTGGCCACACAGCTGCTCCGTGTGCCCCTGGTATTCCATCCCAGGGTTACCCTGACACTGCTGTGTGAGACGCCTGTGGGGACCTGCACAGTATTCATGCCTCTGCAGAAAGTGAGTTAACATCCCACAGGTGACTCTCCACTCGGAGATGGTGCCAGTGGGTAACTGCTTCCTTCTCTGTCACCAGGTGGCCCAGTCTTAGGCATATTCTGCACATTCCTAGGGAGTCTGCAGAGGATCAAGTCTGTGATGGTTAATTTTACCCGTCAGCTTAGAGGGTGTTTTTGGGTGAGATTTACATTTAAACTGGTGAACTTTAGGTAAAACAGATTTCCCACCAAAATCTGAGTGGGCCTGAATCAGTTGAAGGCCCACATAGAACAAAAAGACGGTGATGGTTAATTTTGTTTGTCAGTTTGACTGGATTAAGTGATACCTTAATAGCTGGCAAAGGATTCTTTCTGGGTGTGTCTATGAGGATGTTTCCAAGGAGACTGGCATGTGAGTTGGTGGACATGTGAGGGTGGGATAGGGACAGGCACCATCCAATCAGCTTGGGGCCCAGATGGACCAAAAGGGCAGAGGAAGGGCGAATTTTCACTCTCTTTCTTCCAGAGCTGGGACACCCTGCTTCTCCTGCCCTTGGATATTGGGACTCCAGATTCTCTAGCTTTTGGACTCTAGAACTTTTACTACTGGCCTCACCCCCACAAGGCTTTCTGGTCTTAGACTGAGGGATACACCATCAGCTTTCTTGGTTCTGACGCTTGCAGACTTGGACTAAGCCACTTTACCAGCTTCTTCCCTGGTTCTCCAGGTTGCAGACAGCCTATTGTGGGACTTAACATCCAACATCCTGTGGGCCAACTCCCCTAATAAATCCCCTCTCACATATATATCCTATTGGTTCTTGCTCTCAGAACCCTGACTAATACAACTCAGCCTTCCAGAGCAAGAAGGCATTCAACACAGTGCCTTCAGACTTGAACTGTACCATCAGCTCTCCTAGGTCTCCAGCCTGCCAGCCTAAACTGCAAATTTTGAACTTGCCAGCCTCCATAATCTCATAAGCCAGTTATTTACCTCCCCACCCCCGACACACACACGGTTTTGTTTCTCTGAAGAACCCTGATTCACACGGAGCGCCGGTGTCCACGGCAGCAACCGACTCGAGAATGCACCTTCTGATTGGCTTTCCCCTCCTTTGGGAAGAGAATCCACTTTTTGGATTTCCTGTTAAACTCTCAGAGAGTCTCTGCAACCACGCACTCACCAAAATAAACTAGCTATGTACAAACCCTTAACTCAGGCTTGCTTTCAAGGGGAACCCTGGCCAGGATTGAAAGTTTATGTGTGTACTCTAGAGGGCAAGCGATACACAAGTGTATTCACGACTCAAAGGGAGCCTTTTGTGTTTTCTATCCAAGCAGCCTGAGATCCAGAACTCTAGCCCAGAGCCCAAGACTCGAGTGTAATGGAACAAATGTTGGCTGGATATTGCCCACTTTCCTAACAGGATTACAGTTCTCTTCTCAAGGAGAAATACTTTCTTTCTTTTTTTTTTTTTTTTTT
>NW_016107374.1:1612747-1621145 GCF_001604975.1 Cebus imitator | reverse complement strand
TTTTTTGAGGTGGGGTCTCTCTGTGTTGCCCATAGGATGATGGAGGTGCAGTGGCACGATCTCAGCTCACTGCAACCTCTGTCTCCTGGACTCAAGTGATCCTTCTGCCTCAGCCTCCCAAGTAGCTGGAATTACAGGCGCCCACCACCACAGCCAGCTAATTTTTTGTATTTTTAGTAGAGACAGCATTCTCCTTGTTGGCCAGGCCGGTCTCAAACTTCTGACCTCAAGGGATCCACCTGCCTTGGCCACTCAAAGTGCTGGGATTACGGGAGTGAGTCACCGTGCCCAGCCAACAATATTCTTTTGTATCCCTTTCTCCTGACTTGCTTAGCACGTGAGAAGTGTGCAAAAAGGTGAACCAAAATGAATATTGCATTTTAAACTTTGCCCACGTGTTGTCATGATGTAGATACACTGTAGGCTTTGTTATTGTTCAAATGGTATCTTATTTGATGAATACAAATACAAAGAATTTGGCTGAGAACTTGAGCTTGTTTCAGGTAGGCCTGGCTCTGAGCCTCAGATTCTCCACTAACTAGCTGTGGCACAATGTAATCAATCTCTCTTAAAAAAAAAAAATTAGATTTGCATGCTCAGAGAAGAACCCACCTAGAATTCCCTTCCCAGCTGAATGTCAATAAAAGAACAAGGAAGAGAAGAGTTTTTCTTAACAAGATTAAAAGAATACCACTGTAAAGATTCTCATTGAAAGAAATTCTACAGTATTTATTTCAGAAAGGAACACTGAAAAGAGAAAAATGTAAGAAACAATGGTGAATAATAATGGGTAACTAGGCAAATCTAAATAAGTACTGACGGTATTAAAACAATAGCAAATTGTAACTAATCTGAATATAAAAATGAGTTGGAAGTAAAATAATGGATAATAACATATAATTCTTACTCTGAGCAGGGCAATAGGGGGGAAAATGACATATAAGACATAAAATGACATATAAGTCCTAACAGGTGTCTGGATTAAAGCATTTTAAATGCTTGGCATTATCAAAGACTACTGTAAAGATACTGATTTATTGCAGGTAAGTCAAAAATGAAGGTTAAATATGCAAATTTTAAAAACTTCTACCCAGTAGGATGGGGTAGTTGAGAAGCGGGTATAATGAAAACTCAATCAAAACAGAAAACAAGAAGAGTCTTTTTTAATCAAATAAACAACAAAAATGAAAATTAGAAAGTACAATGTTATCCAGTACTTATAGCCACAATGATTGGAAACAAAGTTTCCACAAAAAACAGAATCACAGACTGGATAAGACAAGAAAAATTAATCTATATACCATTGAAAGAAACACACCCAAAGCTGAACCATCTAGAAAGACTGAAACTGAAGGAAGCAGGGGGTGGGGGGAGAAATAGATTTACCTATTTCTATTTTACCAGACAAATATGAAGAAAAGAAAGCTTGTGTAGTTATTTTATTCTTAGAAAAAAAAACCCGGAAGGACAGAAAGTATTATCAGAAATAAGAGGCTATATTAAAAGGAACATTTCCCCACAAAAGTATAAAAATTCTGAACCTGTTTTCAACTTAACAACATAATCTCAAAACATAAACCAAAAATGGACAGATATATAAGGAGTAACTGGCAAATGCACATCAAAGTTGAAGAACACATAATTTTTCTGAGAACATTTACAAAAATTGGCCACATACTAAGCTATAAGGTCAAACTCAACAAAAACCAAAAATTGATATCATAAAGACCAATTTCTCAAATTCAATTTAATAAAAATAGAAATCATTAATAGAAAATAAGTCCAACATGTCCTTGCAATTGGAAACTTGAAAAATAAACTTCAATGAGGGTCAAAGAAAAACTCAGCAACTACCATTTAGGACTAAATAACAGTTTTGAACATCCCTGAATCATACCACTCCTGACCAATGCTGTTAGACAATACAAACACACACACGCACACAGACACTATGTTGGGGATGGAGAAACAAAACTGTCATTATTTGCAGAAGACTCCAACAAAAAAAATGAAAGAAGGTCAAAGAAGAGACATAGGTAGGAAAGAATTTAATTAGGCTGCAGCAGTAAGATGGATAAAAAAGTATCAATTGTGTGCCTATATGCTCACAACAAATGGCTGGAAGCTGTCTTTTTAAAATTTATTTATTTATTTATTTATTTATTGAGATGGAGTCTCACTCTGTTGCCCAGGCTGGAGTGCAGTGGCACGATCCTGGCTTACTGCAACCTCCGCCTCCCAGGTTCAAGCAATCCTCCTTCCTCAGCCTCCTGAGTAGCTGGGACTATAAGCAAGTGCCACCATCCCCAGGTAATTTTTGTATTTTTTGTAGAGACAGGGTTTCACCATGTTGGCCAGGCTGGTCTCGAACTCTTGATCTGCACAACTCGGCCTCCCAAAGTGCTGGGATTACAGGTGTGAGCCACCATGCCAGGGAGAAACTGTCATTTTTAAAGAACTACAAAGTATCTAAGGTACCTAGGAATGTATCAAACAAAAGACGTACAAAATCTTTATGTTGAAAATTATAGCCGGGTGCTGTGGCTCACGCCTGTAATCCCAGCTCTTAAGGAGGCAGAGGCGGGAGGATAGCTTGAGCCCAGGAGTTCGAGACCTGCCTGGGCAATATAGTGAGACCCCGTTCTCCACAAAAAGGAAAAAAACAAAAAGACAAAAAAAAAAAAAAACAAAAAAAAAAAAAAAAAAAAAAAAAAAAAAAAAAAAAAAAAAAAAAAAAAGAAAATTATAACATTTCTTGAATAACTTAAATGGAGAAAACCTCCCATTTAGATGAAAATTCTCTCAAAACTAATATTAAATATTAACATTAAGTGCAGTTTCACATAAAACCTCAACAGGGTTTACTGAAGAACTTTTAAATGAATTCCAAAATGTATATGAAAGAGCAAAAAGTCAAGTACAACTAAGAATATTTCAAACAATGTTTGACTTCCTTTGCCAGTTATCAAAATTTACTATGAAGCTATTAAATTTAAGCTGTTGATACTGATATAAATATATGGTGAATGGGAATAGAGAGCACAGGGAAGCAGCTGGAATCAATTTTTTAAAGGATACAAAATTACAACTAGCAACTAGACAGGAGGAAGAAGTTCTAGGGTTGTATGCCAATGTAGCATACTGTAGCTCATAATAAAATATTACATAGTCTCAAATAGCTAGAAGGAGAATACTGAATGTTCCCAACACAAGGAAATAATCAATGTTTGAGATAATGAATGTGAATTACCCTGATTTGATCACTGTACATTATAAATATCAAAACATCACTCTGTGCCCCATAAATATGTGTAATTATTAACTAAAAAATAAAATTTGAAGAGAGAGCAGCAAACAAACTCATGCATATATGAAAACAATATATGGCCAGGTGTGGTGGCTCAAGCCTATAATCCCAGTACTTTCAGAGGCCGAGGTGGGCAGATCACTTGAGATCAGGAGTTCAAGATCAGCCTGGCCAACATGGTGAAACCCCATCTCTACTAAAAATATAAAAATTAGTTGGGCATGATGGTGGGTGCCTGTAATCCCAGCTACTCAGGAGGCTGAGGCAGAAGACCTGCTTGAACCCGGGAGGTGGAGGTTGCAGTGAGCCAAGATCGCGTCACTGCACTCCAGCCTGGGTGACAGAGCAAGACTCACTCTCCAAAAAAAAAAAAAAAGAAAGAAAGAAAGAAAAGAAAACACAATATATGATAGCTGTTATCACAAAAGGAAAAGGATTTAATAAATGGGGCTTGACACAGTTGGTTTTCTATATGAAAAAAAAATTGAACTGCTTCCTAATATCATTCACAAAAATAAATCCTAGGTAGGTTAAAGACCTAGAAGCAAAAATTGAAATCAAAGGAAACAGAAAGACAAGAAAAGTAGCAAAACTTGAAATAGAAGAAAAGAACAAAAATAGAATATTATTATGCTCTCAAGTATAAGAAGGATTTGAACAGAGAAAACACATCAACCATAAGGGAAGGATTAGTAAGTTTGATTATATTAAAAAAATTAAAACTTTGTTACAACCAAAGTCAACATTCCTGGGAGAAAAATCAGCCTATAGAGCAGGAGTCATTCACAATACACATAGCTGACTAAGGATGCATTTCCAAAACGTATAAAGACTGACTATAAGGAATAAAGGTCAGGCGTGGTGGCTTATACCTATAATCCCAGAGCTTTGGGAGGCCCAGACTGGAGGACTGCTTATGGCCAGGAATTCAAGACGAACCTGGCCAACATAGTGAGACCTCGTCTCTATTAAAAAAAAAAAACTTTTAAAAAATTATACATACAGATCATATATATGTATACATAATAATCCATATATGTATACAATAATATATATCTAAAATATATTATATAATATATAACTAATATATAAAATATAAATATATATGTATATATAATAAGAAAAAAACCAAAAACTCCAGTAGAAAAATTGGGGGGAATATAAATGAGCAATTGACAGAAAAGGGAACAAAAGGCCATGAAAATCAACCTCATTGGTAATCAAGAAAATGCAAATGACAATGAGGAGGTCCTCTTTCACACTCAAGAGAAAGTAAAAACTTAAACTGAACACAATCAAGTTTGCAGGGATGCTGGGCACAGTGATTCACACCAGTAATCCCAGCATTTTGGGAGGCCAAGGCTGGTGAATCACTTGATGTAAGGAGTTCAAGACCAGCCTGGACAACACAGTGAAACCCCGTCTCCACTGAAAAAACAAAAATAGGTCAGGTGTGGTGGCAGGCACCTGTAATCCCAGATACTTGGGAGGCTGAGGTGGGAGAATTGCTTGAACCCAGCAGGCAGAGGTTGCAGTGAACCGAGATTATGCCACTGCACTTTAGCCTGGGTGACAAAGCCAGACTCCATCTCAAAAAAAAAAAAGTATGGGGGGAAATGTGGAGTAACAGACCCTTGCACATACTCTTGACATGGTCATACAAACACTTGGGGAAACCATTTGCAGAGCTGGCAGATGAAGATGCTGGTACCACATAACCCAGCAACTCTACTGCTAGGTATATACCCGAATGCTTCCACAAGGATATGTACGAGAAAACACCCGCTGCAGCATTACTAGTGATGGCAAAGATTTAAAAATAGATAAACCGTGGTGCACTTATTTGATGGACCGCAATTAACAGCTATGATGAGGAGTGCCTGGCACACCAAGCACCATGTAAGTGTTTGAAGACATCATTACTGTCATCGTCATCATCTGCATAAACCTCAAGTTCAGTGTAAAAAAACAACAGAAATTTGTGCAGGGTGTGTTATTACTGGTATAAAGTTCATGTAGTTATTTTAAACTACATAACTTACAACACCGCCTCCACCTCCCCAGGCTCAGGTGATCCTCCCACCTTAGCCTCCCAAGTAGCTGGGACTACAGGCATGTGCCACCACACCCAGCTAATTTTTGTATTTTTTGTAGAAGTCTGTGTTGCCTAAGTTCAATTGTTTCTAAACGTCCATCAACATTGGCAATGTTGTAAATTATGTAGTTTTAAATCACGTTGCCAATGTTGTAAGACAACTTAAACTTATTATGGATAGATACATGTGTAATAACATAAACTATAAAAACCTGCCTGGGAATTAAAAAAAACAACAACTGTGAAACCCAGGATTACATTCATCTGTGAGGGCAAAGGAGGAAAATGAAGTCAGGGAGTGCAGAAAGGGCTTCATTTGTAGTTGCAGTTTTATTTCTGAAGCTGAAGAGAGGGTATATAGAAGCTCCTTATCTTACTTACTCCCCATATGTCTTTTTCTTTTCTATCCTTTTTTCTTTTCTTTCCGAGACAGGATCGCTCTCTGTCACCCAGGCTGGAGTGCCGTGGCACAATCTCAGCTCACTGCAGCCTGCACCTCCCCAGGCTCAGATGATCCTCCCACCTTAGCCTCCCAAGTAGCTGGGACTACAGGCATGCACCACCACACCCAGCTAATTTTTGTATTTTTTGTAGAGGTCTGTGTTGCCTAAGTTGGTCTCGAACCCCAGGGCTCAAAAGATCTGCCTGCCTCCACCTCCCAAAATGCTGGGACTACAGGTGTAAGCCACCATGCTCAGCCCTCCATATGTCTTTATGTGCTGAATATTTCAAAAGAAGTTTGGTAATGTCATATGCCAGTGAGGATTTTCAGAAAATGAAACTCATATTGCTGCTGGGAATATAAATTGGAACAGCCATTAAGGGGAGTAATTTGGCAATACCTTGCGGAGTTTGGATATCTGCCCTGGGACCCAGCAATCCCACACCTAGGAGCCTATGCTAGAAAACCTCTCCTGTATGTGGGCGCAAAGACATGAATAAGGATAGTTCAGGAACCACTGTTTATAAAAACAAATAGAAACAATTGTTTCTAAATGTCCATCAATAACAGCTGACATTTACTAAGTGCTTGCCACACATCAGTGGTGTAGGGGAATGAACACCTAAATAGAAATAAAATGAATAAATAGAATAGCCTACTAGTACTATTAAAATGATAAAGAGGACCTAAATATATCAACTATGATAAACCTCAAAAAATATGTAAAAATGGTGAACAGGTATGCACAGTATACATTTTAAAATCATAAAATGATATCAAATAATGCAACTCATAAAAACATAAAGGGGGCCAGGCATGGTGGCTCAGGCCTGTAATCCCAGCACCTTGGGAGGCCCAGGCGGGCAGACCACCTGAGGTCAGGAGTTCAAGACCAGCCTGGCCAACACGACAGAAATCCTCTACTAAAAATACAAAAATTAGCCAGGTGTGGTGGTGGGCACCTGTAATCCCAGCTACTCGGGAAGCTGAGGCAGGATAATTGCTTAAAATCAGAAGGAGGAAGTTGCAGTGAGCTGAGATCATGCCACTACACACCAACCTGGGTGACAGAGCGAGACTTTGCCTCAAAAAAGAAAAAGAAAAAAATTTTGAAGCGGATATGGTAAAATGTTAACATTTGTTCAATCTGAATGGTGAATACACCCGTGTATTAAATTCTTTTGTATTTTTCTACATGCCTTAGATATTTTGTGTCTGATTTAAAAAAAAAAAAGTGACCTGCTTTGAGAATGTAAAAAAAAAAAAAAAAAAGAAAAAAGAAATGAAAAACTCCCAACTGTAAATGGTTCTTTGATTACAAAGGGAATCAAGGTGTTCATTTCCAGTAATGACAGGCAAGGTAGACCCAACCACTGAAAACATCTAAACATCTGGATTAAACAAACATCCCATCAGTATTCTGTGTTAGAAGCAAGGGGACAGGGATCAGAGCAGCCATTGGAGCTGGCTGTCCCCACACAACTGCCAAGAACATTGAGACCAGAAACAAACTGAACCCAGAGAGGTAGGGAGACTGCATGAGAGCACAAGCCATTTGTGCACTGAGGATGTTTTCTATTACACTGGACCGTGGTCCTGTTCCACGGCCCTCAGGCCAGAATGACAGAGATCAGAACCCAGGACCCACCTGTCTTGATGGAAGACACTGCCCATATTGGATCTGGGGCAGCAGGATAAATACAAAAATACAAATCAGATTTTATCATGCATACCGCACGCGCGCGCGCGCACACACACACACACACACACTACTGGGAATGCAGAGGGGGCAGTCTTGAGACTAAGGAATGAAACTGAAGCTCAAAAAGAAAGTAAGCTGCCTTTGGGAGAATGTGGCCATGGGCCAGCCCTCAGGTGGACTGGCATCCAGGGCACTTATAGCATCGTTGGGCCAAGGACTCCTGAAACTCTAACTTGGCTAGAGTCATGACCTGGTGGTGCCCCTAAGAGTCTAGCGGCAGAAGAGGAGGGAAGCTCCTTCCCAGGACTCGGGGAACCTGCACAAATAATTCCTCCAGGATAACAGCAAAACATCAAAGATTATTAGACACGTAAAAGAATATGACATATAAAAAAGCCAAGAAAAACCACAAACGAGAAATAGAGCTGCACAGGCTTCACAAACTGGAATTATCAAGCCTACTTTTAAAAACAATTATGGACTGGGCATGGTAGCTCATGCCTGTAAACCTGACACTTTGGGAGGCCAAGGCTGGTGGGTTGTTTGAGCTTGGGAGTTTGAGAACAGCCTGAGCAACATGGCAAGACCCCGTCTCTACAAAACAAATTTTTAAATTAGCTGGGCGTGGTATAGTCCCAGCAACTTGGGAGGCTAAGGTGGAAAGACTATGAGCCCAGGAGGTTGAAGCTGCAGTGAGCCATGTTCATGCCACCACACTCCAGCCTGGGCAACAGAGCAAGACCCTATCTCAAATAAATAAATAAATAAAATTATGCTTATCATGTTAAATGAAACAAATGACAGAAGTATTTTCAGGGAGCATGAAAGTAAAATGCGAAAAAAATAGATTTG
>NW_016107374.1:1609710-1611727 GCF_001604975.1 Cebus imitator | reverse complement strand
GGTCTTGAACTCCTGATCTCAGGTGATCCACCCACCTCGGCCTCCCAAAGTGCTAGGATTACAGGCGTGAGCCACCACCACGCCCGGCAAGGAATCATCTTGAAGAAAACAATTGCCAAGAAAATTTTCAAGAATTAAAATGAAATAAGAATAGTTTTAACAAAATTGAGAGTCTGTATCAGGTCTCTAAATTCTTTGTAGAAATGGTCACCGACTTACAATGAATTGACTTAAGATTTTTCAGCTTCACAATGATGCAAGAGCGGTACCAATTCAGTGGAAACCACACTTTGAGTAATTATACAGCAATTCTGTTTCCCTTTCAGTATTCAATAAATTGCATGAGATATTCAACATTTTAAATAAGCTGTGTGTTAGATGATTTTGCCCAACTGTATGCTAATGTCAATGTTCTGAGCAAGTTTTTGAGCCTCTGTTGCCCAGACTGGAGTGCAATGGTGTGATCACAGCTCACTGCAGCTTCCAACTCCTGGGGTCGAGTGATCCTCCTGCTTGCAAGTCCCTGGGATTACAGGCATGAGCCACTATGACTGAGATCTCTTATTAACATAAATTTCCTTCTAAGTACTGCATTTATTGATTCCCATAAGTTCTGATGTTATGTATTCATTTTAATTCATTCCAAAGTATATTCTAATTTCCCTTGTGATTTTCTTTAACCATTCATTATTTATGAGTATGTTGTTTAATTTCCATATCTGTGGATTTCCCAATTTTCCTTCTGTTAATAATTTCTCATTTCATTCCCTTGTGAGTGGAGAGCATACTTTGTATGATTTCAATCCTTTTAACTTTATAAGGTTTGTTTTATGGCCTGATACATGGCCTATCCTTCAGAATGTTTTATGTACACTTATGAAGAATATGTATTCCGATGTTCTTGAGCAGAATGTTCTCTAGGTATCTATTAGGCCTAGTTGCTTTAAAGCATTAAGTCTTCTATTTCCTTGTTGATCGTATGCCTGGTAGTTTTATCCATTACTGAAAGAGGGATATTGCATTTCTCCTTTTAATTGTCACTTTTTATTTCATGTATCTGGGTCTTGTTGCTTTTATGGAAGAACTGATTTTCTAAGGTCTTTATTCCACCATTCCAGAAGTGCTTCCAGCATTGATATCTTATTTCAAGCTAAGAGAATGTATAAGCTTTTCAGTTAGAATCAACCTTGTTTTATAGTATCTTTTAGGCCACAATATCGAGGTTCATACGCTGTACAATGATCATATTCATTTTCTACAGAATTAACAGTTAACAGATCTTAGCATCAGTGACATATATGAAGATTAAGGTAAATTTGAAGATAAAAACTAATATACCAATCCTAATGCCCTCTTCAGTTTTTCTGTGTAGTAATTATAGGCACCATATCTCTGACATCCTCAAACATTACATTTCTCTTAGGCTGCATATTTCACCTGAAAATCATAATGATGAAACTATACAGCCGTCAGGATTTTATCTCTATCTAGAATCTATATAGGCTCCAACCTAGTTTACCTTAATATACTCAAGGTCTCTAAATTCTTGGTAGAAATGGTCCCTGACTTATAATGAATTGACTTAAGACTTTTGAGCTTTACAATGAAAAGTTTTAGGTAGGCTAGGCTAAGCTATGACGTTCAGTAGGTTAGGTGTGGTAAATGCATTTTGGGCTTATAATATTTTCAACTTATGATGAAGGACATAGCCTCATCGTAAGCTGAGGAGCATCTGTATATGACCTTATATAATAAATATTTTACTTAGATTATTTTGGTTTCTTAACTGCACACCTGAACATTACTTCTTTCTTACAAGGTTTGTTTTGTTGTTGTTGTTGTTTTTCTTTTTTTTTGAGAGGGAGTTTCCCTCTTGTTGCTCAGGCTGGAGTCCAATGGTGTGATATTGGCTTACCACAACCTCCACCTCCTGGGTTTAAGCGATTCTCCTGCCTCAGCCTCCTGAATAGCTGGGATCACAGATGTGTGTCACCACACCCAGCTAATTTTGTATTTT
>NW_016107374.1:1601192-1609515 GCF_001604975.1 Cebus imitator | reverse complement strand
CATGTTGACCAGGATGGTCTCGATCTCTTGACCTCGTGATCCACCCGCCTCGGCCTCCCAAAGTGCTGGGATTACAGGCTTGAGCCACCGCGCCCGGCCTAATTTTGTATTTTTAATAGAGACGGCGTTTCTCCATGTTGGTCAGGCTGGTCTCAAACTCCTGACCTCAGGTGATCTGCCTGCCTCGGCCTCCCACAGTGCTTGGACTTGGAGTCACAGGCGTGACTCACTGTACCCGGCCCAAGGTTGGTTTTCTACTACAAAGCAAACCTATAATAAAATACTAAATTGGAATTTCATTAGTCTCTATAATACAGAACTTTACCCGGTAGATTATCCTCTAGTCTATATTCATAAAAAGCTCTAAGTTGTTCTTTTCATATCAAGTTCATCCAATTGCAAATACTAAAAACTTATTTTGTATTCAGCAGTCTATTCAAAAACTTATTTTGTATTCAGTTTCGCTGGCAAAAAATTGTGAGCCTAAAGCTCAAAACAATTATGAAAATAGTTAAGCTCAGTCAGAGACTGAGTGGCTTACTGCTATTATAGACATCTGCAATGTAACATGTTCTTCTGGAAGATTCCAATGAGAGTGATTATAGTATCTTTGCCTAATACAGCTTGGTGCAAGTATTCTGCATATATAATTATGTAGATATCTAGTCCTAGATTATCTTATTGCACTTGTGTTCATGGTTGTCAGTATTTGATTCTTCTATTTATTCAAAATATTCTTTACATTCAGACAGAATTATTTGCCAATTGCTCATATCAAGATAGAGACTGGTGTTGACTAACAACTGAGACTTAATTTTTTCCAAATCAGCTTAAATCCTGATTGCCCATGTGTTATAGGCTGAACAGTGTCCCCCGAAAATTGATATATTGAAGCCCTAATCCCCAGTGTGACTTTATTTGGAGATAGGACCAATAAGGAAGTAATTAAGATTAAATTAGGTCATAAGGGGAGGGCCTTGACCACATGCAGGACTACTGTCCTTATGGGAAGAGGCACCAGAGAGCCCTCTCCCTCCCCCCGACCTCTGTCTTCATATGTGCATTGAGAAAAGATCATGTGAGAATGTAGCTTGAAGGCAGCTCTCTACAAGCCAGGAACAGAGTCCTCACTAGAAACCAACCCTGCTGGACTTTAACCTGGAAATTCCAGCATTCAGAACTGTAAGAAAATAAATGTCTGTGGTTTAAACAACTCATCCTGTGATATTTTGTTAATGGTAGTCTGAGCAAACTAATATACCATGTTTGGCTCTAGAGGTACAAAAAAGAATCAGGCCTAAGTCCTATACTTTAGTAGTACATTGTCTAATGAGAGACCTTCGTGAAAATACAACGCCATAAAAACTTCAAACTCAGCCTGGGAACCCTGAAAGGCTCTACAGAGCACACATTTGAGTAAGGTTTTCAAAGTCCAACTAGGAGAAGAAGCAATCCAGGTAGAGGGAATCCCTAGGAAGGACTCAGAGGCATTCAAAGGCAGGATGTATTTGGTGAACACTGAGAGACCAGAGGGCATAGAGGACATGAGGGAATGCCAGGAGAGGAGACTGAGTAAATAGACCAGGGCAAGATGTCTATGAAAGGCTCTGAGTGTCAATATATAAGAAAATGTTTATTAAACAACGTGTTAGTTTACTAGGTCTGTCACAGCAAACTACCATTGGCTGAGTGGCTAAATAACAGAAACTTATTTTCTCACAGTTCTGGTGGCCAGAAGTCCAAGATCAAAGTGTCAGCAGGGTGGTTCCTTCTAAGGACTCTCTCCCTGGCTGGCAGATGCCTCTTCATATGGTCTTCTCTCTGTCTATGCATCTACTTCCAAATTTGCTTTTTCTTTTTGAGACAAAGTTTCGCTCTTGTTGCTCAGGCTAGAGCACAATGGTGTGATATCGGTTTACTGCAATCTCTGCCTCCTGGGTTCAAGTGATTCTCCAGCCTCAGCCGCCTGAGACTACAGGCACCTGCCACCACGCCCAGCTAATTTTTGTATACCTAGTAGAGGTGGGGTTTCACCATGTTGACCAGGCTAGTCTAAACTCCTAACCTCAGGTGATCCACTCGCCTTGGCCTCCCAAACTGCTGGGATTGCAGACATGAGCCACCGTGCCCAGCCCCCCAAATTTGCTCTTCTTAAGAAGACAGCATTCACATCCAGGCTGGCACAGCCCAAGGAAAGGCCCATTGTAGCAGGTTAAATAATGAACACCCAAAGATATCAAGTCCTAATCCCGGGAATTTGGAAATGTTACGTTATTTGAAAAAGAGGTCTTCACAAATGTGACTTAAGGATCTGGAGATGAGGGGAACACATTGAATTATCTGGGTGGGTCCTAAATGCCATCACAGTGTCTCTTCAGGACAGAGGCAAAGGAAGGTAAGGAGACCCGGAGAAGGTGACGTCAAGGTTGGGGCGGAGATTGGAGTTTCATAGCCACACACTCAGGAATGCTGGGGTAGCCACCTGAAGCTGGAAGAGGCAAGGAATCTACTATAGGGCAAAGTATAAAAAGAATGCCAATTTATTATTTCATCACTTTGAATCTTATTAATTTGGCTTGGTTTTTATTTTGAGATGGTCTCACTCTGTTGCCCAGGCTGGAGTGCACTGGTGCAATCTCAGCTTACTGCAACCTCTGCCTCCTGGGTTCAAGTGATTCTCCTGCCTCAGCCTCCAGAGTAGCTGGGATTAGAGGCACCCGCCAACTCGTCCAGCTAATTTTGTATTTTTAGTAGAGACAGGTTTTTGCCATGTTGGCCAGGCTGGTCACAAACTCCTTACCTCAGGTGATCCACCCACCTCGGCCTCCCAAACTGCTGGGATTACAGGTGTGATCCACCGCACCTGGCCTTTATTGTCTTGAATTTCCTTACCAGAGCATTCTCTTTCCCTGTATCAGTATACTTGAGAAATGCAATTATTAATGTTTCTAATGTGGTATTATTTTGTCATATAAAGGTCCTGGGTTCAAATAAATTTGTGAAAATCTTAAATAAAGAGCTTTATGTCATAACTTCTTGGTTCCTATGATCACGTGCTTGTGAGGCTCCAAGACTGGGGAGATACGACATCCCAAGCCTATTTAACCATGGAATACTTTTACTTCAGAGCATTTCTCGGCACTGGCATTCCAATGGCTATTTTTTGACAAATGCTCAACTGCAGCAAAGAAAGGAATAGTCTTGGAGATTTTACTCAGACCAGGAAGCAGCTTAGTGATGAAACGTCCATGACCCACTGAACAGAACACTTCAGTAGTAACCAAAACATTTTGTCTCTAGGTTCCTCATCCCTTTCACCTGGACAGGTATGGATTCATACGGCAAAATAATCTTCTCCAAGCCCAGCTTACTTGGCTTTTATTAACAACACCTTCTTCTGAAGACTTACTATTTTTTTTTTTTTTTTGAGAGAGACAATCTTGCTCTATTGCCCAAGCTGGAGTCAATAGTGCAATCATAGCAGCCTCCAACTTCTGGGCGCAATCAATCTTCCCACCTTAGCCTCCCTAGTAGCTAGGACTACAGGCTCATGCTAATTTTTTAAAATTTTTGTAGAGATGGGGTTTTATTTAGTTGCCTAAGCTGGTCTCAAACTCCTGGCCTCAAGCAATCCTCCTGTCCTGGCCTCCCAAAGGAATTATTTTCTTAAATTTGTTTTGATTATTAATTTAGCCAGATAGATTTTCCCTAATCAACTAGACTTTATCTATTGACTACTAAGGCAGCTCTAACAAATTACCACAAACTTGGCAGCTTAAAACATGAGAAATGTATTCTCTCCCAGCTCTGAAGGCTAAAAGTTGAAAATCCTGCAGGGCCACACTCTCTGCAAAGGCTCTAGGGGAGAATCTTTCCTTGCTTCTTCCAGTGTCTGCTGGCTCCAACCCTTCATTCTCTTGCTGTCTTCACATGAATGCCAGCTCCTCCTCCCTTAAGAACACCTGCCACTGCATTTAGTGTCCACCTGGAAAATCCAGGGTCATCTCATCTCAAGGTCCTTAACCACATCTATAAAGACCCTTTTTCCAAATAAGGTCACATTTACTGGTGTAGTGGATTAGGATGCTGGCATGTCTTTTGGGGGCCACTAACTATTCAACCCACTACATCCCTCAAAGAAGTATTAGTACTGGCCTGCCACCAAGCTCATCTCTGGGTAATTACAAAAGTTTAGACCTGCAAAGGTGAGGGCCGGATCGCGGACAGTAAACTCATCTGGTAGTAGCTTTCTGCTTCACCATGTACCATCCCCATCACCTCCTTCAACCAAACAGCAGTAGAAGTCATGATTTCCATTTTACAGACAGACAAATAAACTGAGGTTCTATGAATGTGAGTAAAACCTCCAAGGGCACAGAACTAGTCAGTGACAGAACTGGAATTCAGACTTGGGGCTTTATGACTATGAAACCACACTCTCAACTCCATCTCACTATCTTCTGCAGTCCTTCTACGACTATTAGTCTTATCTACTTCTGAGCCATACAAAACACATATAGCAGACAACAAACGACGAGACTTTTCCAGATGTGTGGAGCGTTTTGTATCCTGTTTTCCCATTTCTGGTCTTAACATCCCTGGCTCCTTCAGCCTTCACTTAGATGACATGGCTTGTCCCCTACCCTTTACAGTCACATTCTCCAAATCCGTGGGACTTAAGTCTACATGCTTTAAAGAATGTTTCCCAGAGCACACTAATTATAAACACCAACTTTTACTTAGTACTTATGTGCCAGGTTCTGTTTAAAGCACTTGAATTGTATTACTTAAATCTTCAGTAATCTTGTTAGATAGGTCACTGTTATTCTCCATTTTGGAGATGAGGAGACACAGAAGTATCCTGCTCTAAGTCACAATGCTAGGAAGTGAAAGACAGTATTAAAATGCAAGCAGCCAATCTCCAGGGCCCTGCATGGTTAGCCTCTACCCTCTATGCTGCCTCTTGTTGTGCCTACAAGTTTGGTCTCAACTGCTGTGAGTAGGAAGAGACCCTTTCCCTCCTTCCAAATATTAAACAATGATCATATAACGGTCATATCACATATGGGCATTTGGACATTGCTAAATGTGTGCCCAGCACTGATTCCTTTCCTCTTTCTTCTCAAAAGGATCCCAATTTTGTTCATGTATCTATCCTTCCTCCTCCTGAATTAGGGGACGGCAAATTAGTAGTTTCCTCCTCAGTGTCAGGGGTACAGATTGATTGGCCTGAAACCAAAGACATCCATTTGATAACTATTCTTAGTCCAGGGATGAACTCGTGCTGAAGTTGACCCAAAGAGAACCAAAGGAACACTGACAATTTTCAGAGGGATTCATACCCATGTATTAGTCAGCTTGGACTGCTTTAACAAAATACCACAGACTGATGGCTTAAGCAACAGTTTATTTTGTCACAGTCCTGGAGGCTGGCAAGTCAGTTCCTGGTGGTTTGCAGGATGGCCACGTTCTGGCTGTTTTCACATGCCGAATGACATCATTTAGCCTAAATTACTTTCTTATTCCAAATGCAATCACATTAGGAATTAGGGCTTCAACATATGAATTTATGGGGGACACAATTCAGTCCATAGCATCCTGTAATGTTCTATGAGGTAAGCAAGGGGTCAAATGTGTGTGCCTTCTACTCCTGCATTCTCTGAGAAGGAATCTCAGTCCCAGACTCTTGCTCTCTAATTTCACTGAATAGAAGCAATTAACTAGGCTCCAAGACAGAGGAAGAAAGAGGACCTGGTATGTGAAAAGTCACTGACAGGTGGGGAGAGGTAAGAAAGTCTGAGAGAAGCACCCCAGGCAAGGCAGATTCAATTTAGATAGGCAACTTAGAGAAAAACCTTGCCCCTGCCCCAAGAAGCCAATGCATCTAGCACCAAGACCTCCTTCCCAGTAAGTCTATACTGTCCATGCTTTCAACCATTAATGGTAAAACCAGGGCAGGATGCCTTTTTAAACTGCACTCTGAATGTCAGAAATATACTGATTTCAGAAATGACAAAAGTACATTTTTTAACCACAGAAATGGGGTATTTCCAATCCCAGCTTTCGCTCAGTAAAGCCTTTCATATTACCCTGCCATGGGCTATTTGTTTCCCTCAAATTCTTATGTTGAAGCCTTAACCTCCAGAACCTCAAAATGTGACTATATATGAAAAAAGGGCCGCAGAATTAATTAAAATGAGGCAGTTAGGAATCAGATGACTGGTGTTTTTTGTTTTTGAAATCGAGTTTTGCTCTTGCCGCCCAGGCTGGAATGCAATGGCGCACTCTCAGCTCACTGCAACCTCTGCCTCCCGGGTTCAAGCGATTCTCCTGCCTCAGCCTTCCAAGTACTGGGACTACAGGCGTGCGCCACCACACCCAGCAAATTTTTGTATTTTTAGTAGAGATGAAGTTTCACTATGTTGGCCAGGCTGGTCTCAAACTCAACCTCAAGTGATCTGCCCTCCTCGGCCTCCCCAAAATGCTGGGATTACAGGCGTGAGCCACTGCACCTGGTCTTATTTGTTTTTGAGATGGAGTCTTGCTCTACTGCCCAGGCTGGAAGCAGTGGTGTGATCTCGACTCATTGCAACCTCACCCTCCCCAGGTTCAAGCGATTCTCCTGCCTTAGCCTCCCAAGTAGCTGGGACCACAGGCGCAAGCTACCACTCCTGGCTACTTTTTATAATTTTAGTAAAGATGGGGTTTCACCATGTTGGTCCGGCTGGTCTCAAACTCCTGACCTCAAGTGATCCTCCTGTTTCAGCCTCCCAAAGTGCTGGGATTACAGGTGTGGGCCACTGTGCCAAGCCTGACTGGTGTTCATAGAAGAGATTAGAGACACAGACAAAATAGAGAGGGAAGACCCTGTAGACGCAGGGAGAAAGTGACCATCTACAAGCCAAGGAAAGTCTTCAGAAGAAACCAACCCTGCTGACACCTCGATCTTGAATATCCAGACTCCAGAACTGTAAGGAAAGGACTCTTTTGTTTAAACCACTCCATCTGTGCTACAATGCTCTAAAGCGCAAGCAGAGTAACACAGGCTCCAGCCTGAAATGCTCTCTCCCCTCCCTTCTCTCAGCTACCAATGGAACTTCATTTGGCATTTAATCGAGCACCGCTTTGTGTTATCTCGCCCACTACTCTCTCACACAGTAAAACTGCTTACTACTTTTTTCCCATCCATCTTTTCTCCTGTTTCCCCAAGCAGGTCCTTCACAAAGTCTATGAGTACAGGCTTTGTCTTACAAAATATATACCTCGGAATCTTTCGATGGCTCAGCCCTTCAGACAGAAGCCACCTACTGCCAGGCCATGGGATGTGCTGGGAGCCAGCCAAAAAGGTCTGCTAAAGTCACAAAACTGGAGAAAAGTATGTGAAAGAGGGTGGGGATGGACAAGAGGAAAGAAGGCTAAGCATAAGAGAGGGCCAGACACAAAGGGTAAAGCAGCAAGCAAGTCAGCATAGTGAAAGCAATGACAGAGCAGGTGCAGGCAGTCTAGGGCCTGGTGTGGTACAAATCTCAAAGACAGGGGCTTCCAGTTGTCACTGGTAAACTCAGCTCTTTCCCCACTTTGTATCAATTTACACAGAGACCATCCAATTGTAAACGGTAACCGGGTTTCGGTCGCTGGCCAGGGAATGAACTCTCACACTAAATGCCTCTTCTCCCCAAACACTAGAAGACATGGGGTTTTTAGGACTAGGTGTGGGACAGGAGAGGAATATTAGCATGTGCGAAGTGAGACTCTAAATGTGCACGCACAATTCCTAAACATACATCTTCATACATCACATGTACCCAAAATGGTGGAGATTTTCTTTCAGGGAGGGAATTTTAGCATTGCAATGACATGATAATGATCTGAAGTCAACTAGGGCTTGCCTATCCTGCTCTACTCTGCAGTCTTATCTAATTCTGGTATCTGATCACGGGTCAAGAAGCTCTGGCACTATCCTGGGGCAATCTGGTTTCTTTAAGCAGCTGTGCCCATGAAGGGACCAAAGAAAAATAGTAAGAAAAAGGAGCTTTCCCAGTTATTTCATCAGTACCCTTCCCCACCTCTCCAGTTCCATCCTAGGAGGTCAGTTAGCTCCAAGATGTGAATCACTTCTGCCTGCACTGATTTCTCCCTCCTCGGAACGCAGAACAATTTTTGCCTCTGTCATCATTGGCAGGTGATGTCTCTTGATGGTTTTATTATTATTATTATTTTTTTTTTTGAGACGGAGTTTCGCTCTTGTTACCCAGGCTGGAGGGCAATGGCACAATCTCGGCTCACCGCAACCTCCGCCTTCTGGGTTCAGGCAATTCTCCTG
>NW_016107374.1:1594759-1600977 GCF_001604975.1 Cebus imitator | reverse complement strand
TTTGAA
Source organism: Cebus imitator (assembly GCF_001604975.1). Lineage (NCBI taxonomy): Eukaryota > Metazoa > Chordata > Mammalia > Primates > Cebidae > Cebus > Cebus imitator. The sequence goes on along the minus strand of NW_016107374.1, from coordinate 1,600,971 downwards.
TACATAGTTTTTTTTCATACTATATATTATTGTTTGTGACCATAAAACTTCAAGAAAAAATAAATAACAGCACCAGAAAATCTAGCCGTTAGTTTTAATCCTTCTGCACTGAAGCCTAAAAATATGAAAAATACAAGTTGTGAAAGTTTCTGAGTGTCCAGTGGATTGGAATGTCTAGGACAAAATAAGTCACGTGCTCTGCCCAAAGTCTCAAGGCAATCCAGTTGAATCCCAGTTTAAGAAGTCTTTGTTACGGAGCCAAATGTGTTCATCTTGAAAAGGATTCAGTCTAGAATCTATGAATGGGGACAAGTCCCTGACTTCTGGGCAACATTTCAAAAAGCCTACTGGAAATCATAAATTAACTCATAATAAAACTGCTCTGGTTAAAACATCACAGCTCTTTGCTTTTAGAGGGAATTACAGGAACTCAGTTCAATATTAACAATGGTTTGGAAGCCAAAACCTCTTAATGTCAGTTACACTTCTTTTTGTTCTTTTAAGACTCAGTGGAGGTGAAAGAAAATTTTATTTTTTATCAGTAAAAAAAACCAATTACCATTTCACAAATAAAATATTTTATTTATTTATGTTGAGGCAAGTCTCACTGTTGCCCAGGCTGGGGTGCAGTGGTGCAATCATGGCTCACTGTAGACTCAATCTCTCGGGGTTAAGCAATCCTCCCACATCAGCCCTCCCAAGTAGATGGAATTACCACATGCCACCATGTCCACCTAATTTTTATAGTTTTTGTAGAGACGGGGTTTCGGCATGTTGCCTAGGCTGGTCTCAAACTCCTGGGCTCAAGTGATCTGTCCATGTTGGCCTCCCGAAGTGCTGGGATTACAGGTGTGAGCCACTATGCCAGGCCAAAATATTTAACAGTAAAATATTTTAAAGGAAGAATTAGAAAAATATTAGCATTAGAAAAAATAATGAAAATCTTTTGAGGTGTTTAGGGGGAGAAAGCTCCAAGGAACTTAAAAACAAGTGATAGCATCTCAGTAACAGTCCATTTATTCAGCCCATACTGTGTGCTTTACCTAAGTGTTCACATTGAATCTCTACCACCGAATAAAGGTACATAACATACCCTGGCTTTACAGATGAGGAAACTGAGCTCAAAGAGTTCAGTCTGTCCAAGGCTGCCAAGCTGGTAAGTGACATGGCCAGGAGATTAACTCCAAAGCTCCACTGCCAGGCAGATAACAGAACATTTCCTGTTTTCATTCCTTAACATTGGGAGCAAAGTGTAGTCCTGCAAGCTTCCTGTTGTTGGGCATTTTCTGGTAAATCTTAACGGGAATGACTCCAGGTGAAGGTTCAAGCCTACCTAAAATGAAAGTTAGAATACAGCAAGATTATCTTGCAATTTTCTTTACTAGGTTAAACTGGGCTTGAATGATGAGACAATAATGACTTGATCACTGTGGCACAACTAATGGAAAGTTGGCTCCTGGCATGGACCTCTAACAACAGAAAGAAAGGCAGGATCACATCACCATGAACTCGTTTGGAATTAGGTAAAGTAGATAAACCAACGTCTGGATATTTATTTACTGAACATGATGACAACGACCCAGCCTAGCAACCATCAAAGCCCTTTGGCTCTCAGGGGTAAAGCAAATTAAAAGGGATTTTTTCAAAGGCAGATTATAGGGAAAAAGTGGTTAACATCTTTGGTGGACTATTTCATAACATGAGACTTGAGCTTCATTAAAAGGAAGGAACCAAATTCAAAGTAGGTAGATGTCTGCATGCAAAGTGCCTCGGTTCTCAGCAGTCAAAGCAGTTTAAAGTTGTCATTTTAGTTAACAGTGAAATCCATCCAGTAATGAGCAAGTCAGCTACAGTGCTATTCTAAGCACAAATCTTTTTTACTTGCAGAAAGGCATCAGTTATTTCAATGCTACAATGTGTAATTAAAAAGTGAATGTGTTATTTTGTTTACCCTTACATTATTGTATTACTGCAAGAATAAAAGTTCTGATTTTAACTAAGCTACAATTCAATGTTGAATACAACAAAGTCTACCTTGACCTAAGCTGCCTCTATTTCTGACATGGTCACAGTCTAGGAATCAAGCAGCAAGTCTGTCGGAGGCACTGGAACCAGAGCAATTCCACCTTGAATAGATGCTGAGTAAAATGAGACAGAGACCTGCTGGCTGCATTCTTAATAGTCACAAGATGTTTAAGATTAAGGGAACAGATTAATCATGCTTAATAAACAAACCCAGGACTTAACAGACCCAGGAAACGTTTTGATGTCCCACTATCTGTTAGTCCAAACTGCACTGTTTCCTAAGCCCCCTGGGCCATTTCGCAGACCCAGGTCAAAGTGAAACATTCCAGGGAGGTTTGGGTCAGGAGAAATACCCTGCCCAACTCCCTTTTCTTATCATACACAGCTGGGCCAAGGCCCAGTTGAAAGAACGTCCCTATCAAACCCTGCTGGGCAAAAGTCCAAGAAACATAACTATCACATTCTGTGGGAACAAGGGCAAAACTGCCTGATCATAGTAAATTTTATCAACATACTGCAGGCAGCAAGCCATACTGCCCATTCCTCTCCGCGCTATAAGTACCCCAGCCTGTAAGCAGCAGTGGGCTCTGCCATTAAGCTGATCTCCCATCTCCATAGGTTTTTGCAACATACCTGTGTTGCTGTTGAGCTGCCCTGTGTGTCATTCTTTTTTTTTTTGGGGGGGGGGGTCTCACTTTATTGCCCAGCTAGTGTGCAATGGTGCCATCCTGGCTCACTGCACCCCAGCCTCGCGGGTTCAAGTGATTCTCCTGCCTCAGCCTCCCATGTAGCTGGGACTGCAGACATGTGCCACCACACCCGGCTAATTTTTGTATTTTCAGTAGAGACAAGGTTTCACCACGTTGGTCAGGGTGGTCTCGAACTCCTGACCTCAGGTAATCCACCCGCCTCGGCCTCCCAAAGTGCTGGGATTACAGGCATGCGCCACCACGCTGACCTGTCATTCTTTAACCCTTGCCTTCCCTTTAAAACCTAACAATATCTCAAGAACAAAAGCATTTGCTGGGCGCGGTGGCTCACGTCTGTAATCCCAGCACTTTGGGAGGCCGAGGCGGGTGGATTACCTGAGGCCAGGAGTTCGAGACCAGCCTGGCCAACGTGGTGAAACCCTGTCTCTACTGAAAATACAAAAATTAGCCGGGCGTGGTGGCGCGTGCCTGTAGTCCCAGCTACTCGGGAGGCTGAGGCAGGAGAATCGCTTGAGCGGAGATCGCGCCACTACACTCCAGCCTGGGCGAAAAAGCAAAACTCTCCGCTGTTTAAAAAAAAAAAAGAGAGAGAGAGAGAGAGAGAGACGGAGACAGAAAGAGAGAAGGCACTGCAAACAGCTGGGAATGACAGGGCCTGAGATGAGAGATCGCAAGCTGCTGGCGAGAAAGGCGCTCAGAGGCCGCCCAGCCTGTGGACTCCCTCAGCGCAGAAAGCACATGGCTCGTTCCCCCGCTCAACAACTGAGCGCTGAAAACTAATGGATCTCAGTGGCTGAAAAGACACAAGTGACGGCACCTGACGCAAAAACAAATGTCGGCCGTTTGCTGAAGGACGAGGGGGTCCTTTAACAGGCGGTCCACACGGCCCCTCCCAGCGCGGAGACGCAGCCCCTCGGGGCCACCCCGGCCGCGAACCAGCAGCAGGGACACCTGGTCGCGTCCCCCTGGGCGAGGCTGCCTGACGTATGAAGCGACCCCAGAGGCACCTCACACGACTCACGAGGGTCGCGGGCGGCCTCTCCACAGCCCTAAAGCTCCCACACGCGGACACCGCAAGCTTGGGCCACGTTCCGCAGACTGACCTTCCTAGCTGGAGCCCCTCGCGCATCGCCAGCCCCTCAGCGGCGACTAGCGCGCGAACAGCCTAAGAGACGCGCTGCCGGCCCCGCTGGAGCCGAGCGCCCAAGTAGCTGCGGTGACAGCCGACGCCGCTATTAAGGTCGGCACACGCGCATGCGCGAGACGGGCGCGCTCCGCCCCACGCCGGTTTCCAGGGAGATGGGCGCATGCGCAGCGTGACGGGCCTGGCTGGCGGAAGGAGGTGCTACGGCGGTGGCTCCGGCGCGCTTGCGCAATAGCTGAACGCGGGCGTTTCTTTCCACCCTTTTTTTCGAATTGCTTTTGGGGGTAGATTCGAGTTACAAAATGGCCGCCCGGAGCGTGTTCCGCGGCGTTCCCCCAGCGGTCTCGGGCTGAGCCGGCGCTGTCGCCTCCCTGCCGAACACAGCGTGAGGGCCCCCCCCCCGGGGACATGGTGTTTGAGTCTCAGGGCTTGTGGAGCACCAAGTCCTCTGAGACCCGCAGTGCAGCACCGGAAGCAGCCGAGCGCGCACAGCCCGGCTACCACCAGCCGCTTCAAAACCCAGCGCCGCCGCTCCCCGGGTTTCGCCGCGCCCAAGACCCAGGTAGTGCTGCGGCTGCCGCCGGGCAGGTGAGAAGGCGGCTGGCGCGGGACGGGAAGGGGCTGAGAGCGGGAGCCTGGTGCTGAGAGCCTAGGGCCGGGAGGATGGGAGCGGGCTCGGGCCTGTGGCGGGGAGTGCGAGTGCGGGGCTGGGGACTGGACGCTGGGGGAGGGGACTCTCGGGAGGGGAGCGCCGGTCCAGGACTGGGGCACCGGAACCTGAGGAGGGGGATGTGGGTTCAAAGCTGGGGGTGGGACCCTGGGGAGAGATACGGAGCCGGGGAACGGGACCTCTTGGAGGGGTGTGTGGGTTCAGGGCCGGGATCCTAGGGAGGAGGGTGCGGGGCCGGGGGACCGGACCCCGGGAGGGGCTTGCGGGGCTGGAGAATGGGATCCTGGGGAGGGAGCGGGGTGCAGGGCTAGGGGCGGGAGCCGTGGGTCGGGCGCGCGGGTGGGCGGCGGCGGGTGGAGGGTGGGGTGGGATGACAGCGGCGCGCAGCCCGGGCTGTCTGTGAAACGGGGCTCGGGCCTCCCCGGGCTCAGGCGTCGGACTCGAGTGAGGCTCGCCCTTGCGGCCCCGGCGGAGGTAAGGGGCTGGCAGGGCTGTCCCGGCTTGGTCGTCTCCGTTTCCTTCCTTGCGATTCCTCTCGATTCTTCTCCTTGGCCGCCCCTCGTCTCTCTTCTCCTGGCCCCATTACCTCTCTGGCCTGGCTTCACTTTCTTACTGCGTTCCCGGGTCATCGATCACCCCTTTGCTCAATTTCATTAAGAAACAGTTTGGAGATTTGGTATTTCTGTCTGCTTAGTTGGTCCCCTTGTTCTCTCCGTCCAACAAGGCACCTCGCTATTAAGTGTAGCCAAATCTGTGTTTTCGTTTTAAGCTGATGTTGACAAGTTCAGCTCCAAGGGCAGAGCAGCACCGGATGCCAGAGACCACATAACTATATCAGGCACAAACGTTTTTTCCAGTTTGCCTAGTCTCCTACCACGTTGCTTGATGCCTAGCAATCATGTCAGATTTGGTGTGTGTGTGTTTTTACCCACAAGCACAAACGTTTTTTAAATTTCCTTTTATTGGTTGGTTGAGATTCGGGTCACCATGCCGGAGTGTAGTGGTGGCTCACTGTAGCCTCAAACTCCTGGGCTCAGGTGCTTCTCCTGCCTCAGTCTTCCAAGTAGCTGGGACCACAGATGTGCGCCACTTTGCCCGGCTAAGTTTTTATTTGTATTTATTCATCTAATCTATGTCTCTTTATTTTTGTAGAGACCAAGTAAGCTTCCAACTCCTGGCTTTCAGTCATCCTTCTGCCTCTCTTAAATTTTTTATAATAGGAGCTAGAGGTAAGACTCTCCAGGTGACAACCTTGTTCTGAGTAGTTTACAGAGTGTTTTTTTTTTCTTTTCCACTTCTACCATAAAAGGAAAATGTATTGTCCGATGTGTCATGCTTTGACATAAAATAGGGATTTGGTAAAATGTTTTTAAAAGTCTGGTTTGTAATCCAAGTTATTCTTCCATGCTGCAGTGCTACGACTTTGAAGTTTTGGAGGGAAGATGGTAGTTAATTGCCTTTGCTTCTAATTAAACTTGTTTTTTTAAATAATTCATTAAGCCCTTCCTCTGCTCCAGGCACTGTTTTTTGTTGTTGTTGTTGTTTTTTTAGACGAGTCTCACTCTGTCGCCTAGGGCTGGAGTGCAGTGGCACAATCTTGGCTCACTGCAACCTCCACCTCCCAGGTTCAAGCGATTCTCCTGCCTCAGCCTCCTGAGTAACT
>NW_016107374.1:1554315-1594549 GCF_001604975.1 Cebus imitator | reverse complement strand
ACAGGCACGCGCCACCATGCCCAGCTAATTTTTTGCATTTTTAGTAGAGACGGGGTTTCACCATGTTGACCAGGATGGTCTCGATCTCTTGACCTCGTGATCCACCATGCCTGGCCAAATGCCCTGCCCTCCTCCCCACCCATGCTTATGGCAACAGTCTCGCTCTGTTGCCCAGGCTGGAGTGCAGTGACATGATCTCGGCTCACTGCAGCCTCCACCTGCCAGGTTCAGGCAGTCCTCCTGCCTTAGCCTTCCGAGTTAACTGGGATTACAGGTGCACGCCGCCACACTCAGCTAATTTTTGTATTTTTAGTAAAGATGGCGTTTCACCACGTTGGCCAGGGTGGTCTTGAACTCCTGACCTCAAGTGATCCACTCACTTCGGCCTCCCAAAGTGCTGGGATTACCGGCCTGAGCTACCTCGCCCAGCCAGCTCCAGGCACTATTCTAAGCCAGTCTTTTTTTATCTTTCTTAACTTTCTTAACACTTCTCTGTTCCACAGATGAAGAAACTGAGGCACAGAAATTAAATATAACTTGCCCAAGGTCTCACAGCTAAAACATGGCAAAACAGGGTTCCAGCATCTTTCCGTATTTTTTTCAAATGTTTTATGTACTATCCCAGATCACTGATCTAATGACAGACAGGACACCTGCTGTTGGAGCTGGGCACTGATGGGGCATTTGGGGTATATCTGTAAACAAAGATCCCTGCCTTTTGGTTATATACTGATTTGATGAGTATGTTAGGACGTGGAAGCACCTACGTTTATTTAGACTATTTTACTGTGCCACCTGTCTCTTCACTGTGGTATGAGTTAGAAGGTAAAATTTTCCTGTTACAGTTATTGTGCATTCAGCTCCATCCTTTTTTCTCCATAGTTAATCTTTTTTTTCTTTCCTAAAGAAGACGGAGTCTCGTTGTGTCACAAAGGGTGGAGTACGGTGGCGCGATCTCAACTCACTGCAACCTCCGCCTCCTGGTTTCACGCGATTCTCCTGCCTCAGCCTCCCGAGTAGCTGGGATTACAGGCGCCGCCACCACCACCACAACTGGCTACTATTTGTATTTTTAGTAGAGACAGGGTTTCACCTTGTTGGCCAGGCTGGTCTCAAACTCCTGATCTCAAGTGATCCTCCTGCCTTAGCCTCCCAAAGTGCTGGGGTTACAGGCATGAGGCGCTGCGCTGGCCCCACAGTGAATCTTAAATAGCAAATATGACCATTGCGACTTCTTCTCCAGTGCTCTGATGGAGATGTTAATGAGGAGGAAAATTGCCAGAAAAATCTGTCCAGAAACGTGGTTTCTGAACAGTAAAGAATTATGTGTATTCCTGTGTTTCTTTTTGTTTGTATGGCAAAGGTTAATGACAAAACCAGGTGTTTTTGGGAGGACATTAAAAAGAGAGTTCCCAGGCAATGAGAAGTGTCTTTGTTTCTCATACTTTATATTTTAGAATCTTAGACTTTAAAATCATTTGTAACCAGAAAAATAGTACATACTTAGAAAATGTAAAAATCATTAAGATGTATGAAAAGCTGAAAGCCCCTATGTAATTACTCTACTGGGCATCAGATTTTAGAGGCCTTTGGAATGCTAACATTTGCATTTTACTTTGTAGATACTAAAGAGTGATGAGTCACTTTATATCTTAGTGACCACAGAGTTCTAGGAAGCTTCCTTGGGTGTGTTGTGGTGTTGAGGGCAAACAAGAGTGGGGAGAGTATCAGGAAGGAGTTCAGGCAGGCTCACTAAGACCTGGCAGGTCCGCATAACTAATCAGTAAGTTCCTGGGCGAGGTGTGTAGCAAGGGAAATGAGAAGGTGTTTTTGTCCAGCTGAAGAGTTAGCGAAGAAGTCAGCACCACGCTCAGCAGAGCTCTGGGTTGTGGGGGGATTTTGTTCTGTTGTTGTTATTACGATACCAGGATCAGAAAACAAATTGCAGATTTTAAGGGCTGGACAGGAGCACCCTCTTTGGATAGTTGCTGGAGTCCACTGCAGAGTTTGTGCTGTTCCCCAACTCGTGTGCCTTCCACTAATGCCATGGTATTGAAGAGTGAAGCCATTGATTTATTTTTGAAAGGTTATACGTTCTCAGAATACTGATACATCAATATTAATCATTTTGAAGTTTTTTTTTTTTTTTTTTTTTTTTTTTTTTTTTTTAGGTGTATTTTTTTTCTTATTCCCCAGTCTGGAATGCATTGGCGAGATCTCAACTCACTGGGACCTCGCCTCCCGGGTTCAAGTGATTCTCCTGCCTCAGTCTCCCGAGTAGCTGGGATTACAGGCACCTGCCACCATGCCTGGCTGATTTTTGTATTTTTAATAGAAGCAGGGTTTCACCATGTTGCCAGGTTGGTCTCAGACTCCTGACCTCAGGTCATCCGCCCGACTTGGCCTCCCAAAGTGCTAGGATTACAGGTGTGAGCCACCATGCTCGGCCTCATTTTGAACTTCTAAATGTCTTAGCAATATACAGTTTGGGGCAATGAAATGTTCAGCCTTGGGAACCATGTATCTCTGTCTAGTGTAGCCTAAAAAACAGTATTCCTGTTGTGAAGGTGTTTCCAGTGCCTTATTGATATTCTTACTGAAAGATACACTTCTTTACTGGGTCATCTTTAAAAGAATTTTAAATTCTAAATTTTAAATTTTAAAATTATTTTGCTTATGGCAAAACTTTTAAGTATATGCATAGAATAAGTTAAGGACTATTTGATCATATATACAGTACTTCAGATTCTAGATATTAAAAATCAATTGATATTTTAATTTTTCCAAATTGAGTTGGTTTAGTGTTATTTAGGAGTGCTGGTGTTCCCTAGGAATCTTCTTCTGCCCCCTAGAAAAAGCCTTTATTGGATTTGTAACACTGGAGCCTAATAGCGCCATTGTGAAGTTCTCATTAAAGCAGTTTCCAGTGGCATCAGAGGTATTTTACTTCACTTCATACTAGAGTGAATTTTTCAAACTCTGTACAAGAATTTATTCATTTAGAAAAGTAAACTTTTTACTTCTGTTTTCTGTAACTTAGGTTGAAAACATGGCCAAAAGAATTGCTGAGAAGGAATTGACAGATAAGAATTGGGATCAAGAGGATGAAGCTGAAGAGGTAAAAAATAGCTTCCCTAAGAGTGATTTCCTGTTTATTCTGCCTTTTAAATTCATTTTAGGCTTCCTCGTGAAGACTTGTGATAAAACTAAAAGACCTTTCTAAAAACGTCATGAATGGGAGATGATAAGAAATCATATGACCTGTATTTAGTGTAGAAATTTATTAATTACATTTCTTATGACCTCTAGTTAGTGTAGAAATTTATTACATTTAGTTGTGCTTTTCCACTAGTGCCTGTTCCTTAAATATTCTCCTTAATAGAAGAACTTTCCTCCTGAGTTTCGTATCCATGAAGCATTCTAAACTCACGGTTTGCAGTAAGCCGTTTTAGTCATGACTGAAGGCTGAGTTAAGTAATCTAGTCATGAACTTAGCATACTGCTCAGATGTGAAAAGTGGCACACTGTCACCATCTCCGTCTGCAGTGTTCCCTTTCCCTAATGCTTCTTGGAGGATTGCTTTATTTCCTGTGGGGTTGTTTTTTTTTTTTTGAAATGGAGTCTCACTTTGTTGCCCACGTGGGAGTACAGTGGCACAGTCTTGGCTCACTGCAACCCCCGCCTCCAGGGTTCAAAAGATTCTCCTGCCTCAGCCTCCTGAACACTGAGATTACAGGCATACACCTCCATGCCTGGCTAATTTTTTTGTATTTTTAGTAGAGACAGGGTTTCACCATGTTGGTCAGGCTGGTCTTGGACTCCTGACCTTGTGATCCACACAACTTGGCCTCCCAAAGTACTGGGATTACAGACATGAGCCACCGCACCTGGCCATTTCCTGTTCTTAATGGTAGATCTGAGACCTGTAACAATTGCATTTATAGGAATAGAATTTAGATTGGCCTAGTTTCTTTTCCAGCAAAATAAAAATGGTCTCCCCTGAGGAAATCTGATCATTTTTCCCTTATAAACAGTAGGACTGGGCATCATAGAGAGACCCCCATCGCTATTAAAAAATAATTTTTTTTTAATTAGCTGAACATGGTGGCACGAGCCTATAGTCACAGTAGTTCAGGAAGCTCAGGGTTGCTTGAGCCCAGGAGTTCAAGACTGCAGTGACCTATGATTGCGCCACCGCACTCCAGCCTGGGTAACAGCATGAGACCCTGCCTAAAAAAACAAGACTAGAACACATCTTACAGTGCCTTATCAGCAGTGTGTTACTCCAAGGCCAGATCACTGAGGAAATCTGTAACCAAGTTAACCTTTCAGGTTAACAGCATAGTGCTAAGTAAACAAAAGTTTAAAAACTTGCAAGTGTTCTGAAGCTTATTCTTAGACTGCCATCTTCTTTCTGAATCTTTCTAGTACTGATACTTTTTTCTTTACAAGTGCATGCACTCGCATATGTTTAGGGAAACTAGAATCATAAGGATTTTATGTTTGATGAGCTAAACTGACTGGTGCTTTTTAACTATGTCTTTTGGTTTTTTGTTGGTGGTGGTTGAAGGTCTTAAAAACAGTTACATTCTGGGCTATAGTAACAACTAGATTACCATTAACAATTTGCTTAGACATTGAAATATTCAGGAATGAAAGAACTCCCATTTGAACATATGCTAATGAAATAAGTGTGCAAAGATTACATTTAGTTAAGTGCATTTAACTTGGGACAAGTGCAGGCAGATGGTCCCCTCTGAGTGTAGGGATCCCAGTAAGTGTAATAAAATCTGAAACAGCTATAGGTAGAATTTTTGCATGGGAAATATTTTATTCCAACCCTACAGGGTAAAAGAAGGGTTATAAACTAAAGCCAAAAATCTTCAGCAGATTTCTGATGTGGATGTCAGGAATGTGGACATCAGTGCGCTTTGAGTACACTGTAGAAAAGCACTAGTTTTCCAGCAGGGTCTTAGGTGCCTCTGTGGCCTTTTGTACGGTGCGCAAGTTGGGCAGGACTCATCTTAAAAATCATGTGTATGTTATAATTATAAAATTTATTTATTTTTTGAGGCAGAGTCTTGGTGTGTTGACAAGGCTGGAGTACAGTGGTGATGTCTCAGCTCACTGCAACCTCTGCCTCCTAGGTTCAAGCAGTTCTCCTGCCTCAGCCTCCCAAGTGTCTGGGATTACAGGTGCCCACCACCATACCCAGCTAATTTTTGTATTTTTAGTAGAGACAGAACTTTGCCATGTTGGCCATACTGGTCTCAAACTCCTGACCCTCAGGTGATCCACCCGTCTCAGCTTCCCAAAGTGCTAGGATTATAGGCATGAGCCACTGTGCCTGGCCAAAATTTATTTTTTGAAAGGCTATGAACAGTGGCTCAGTTCTAGCTTCTTGTTATTGTTGAACATTTTATCAGCTTTTTGGGTTTAACTGTTTAATTTGTACTGTCTTGCAGGTGGGAACATTCTCACTGGCCAGTGAGGAAGTCTTGAAGAACAGAGCAATAAAGAAAGCAAAGCGCAGAAATGTGGGGTTTGAGGTGAGTGCTTCCTCCCAGCTCCCGCTACGAAATACTCATTTGATATCTGAGTTGCACAGCATTCCCTCCGCTGGGAGCAGTGATACCAACAAATGCTTTCTCAAAATGCTTATTCTTTGATGTAGATCATGGGTGATAGAGAAAAACAATAAACATAGGTCTGGACCTTAATAAAGGGAGCTTACGCAGCTGAGGAAATAAATATAGACAAATTCAAGTTGATTGACAATATGGAAAAGAAAAACGAGCATACAGAGGTGGGCAAAGTGGCATCAGATTGGAGTAAGAAAGGAAAATGCAAGGATCTTCTGAGAGTCGTGTCTGCTCCCTGGGATCGAGGCTTGGGTAGGGGGAGCCCTTTTGCTTTGCTAGAAGCATTTCATGTGTGGATTTTCTTTCTAGTATAGTCTAGTCTAGTCTAGTCTAGTATAGTATATAAAAATGATTCATTCCTGTGCTAAGAAAAAGATTAATTGTAACTCTTAAATTGAAATAATGTGGTATTAAGCAATCACTCCGCATCTAAGAACTCTTTCCCAGTGTAGTCCTCTCCCTTCAGGTACATTCTATACCCAAGAGCGTGTGGTCTTGGTGGCCCGGACATCTGGTGTTAGGCAGGAGAAGCCACTTTGAACATCCTGGGTGGCAGCTTTGAAATAAATCTACCTTACCCCACGTTCTGCAGTGTTTAATTTTAAAAATCAAGAATATATTCTTGGGTATCTCTAATCTGAAAATGCAAAATGCTCCGAGATCTGAAGCTTTTTGAGCACCAACATGATGTTCCAAGGAAATGCTCATGGGAAGATTTCAGATGGTCAGATTAGAGGTGCCACGCCAGTAAGCATAACGCAGACGTCCCGAGAGCAGAAACATTTTCATTCCTAAGCATTCTCCTTAAAGGACACGCAAGCTGTTACAGCTAGTGCTCGACTTACGACCACGATTGGGACAGGCAGACCAGTCGTAACACGATTTGGTCGTAAGTTGAGTAGGCTATATGTACAGTTGAAATGGTGCACACGGAGATGGTAGTGCTGCCGGAAGCTGGTCCGCACTGTCTTACGCCCAACCGGGCAACGTTTGCACTGCCAGACGCGGAGCAGTCATGGCTAGCGATTGTGGTTGTAAAGCCGAATGGTCGTAAGCGGCATAGGTCGTAAGTCGATCAATACCTGTATTTCCCTTTTATTTCCAAATAAAAAGGATAGTAAAGATAGATTGTTCACGCTTTGAGAAACTATGAAAAGAAATTATTACAAAAATATTAGTTACATTGCCAAAGTTTGATTGTAAAATTTTTTCCATTTGAAAATATGTAAGGAAGGGAGCCAGGTAGGTGGCAGTGGTGGGGAGGCAGTCTGAGACAGCCAGTCAGTCCCTTGAAGCGTCTCATAAATGTCATGGTATGTGTTAATGGGAAAACAATTCAAATTTCAAAAATATTTGCAATTTTCCTAGAATATATTACTGTTGATGTTAATAGATATTGTGTAATTCAAGGCAGAGATACATAATCATATATCAAATCGATTCTCAAGTGGTTTTGGGTAGTCACTTGGCTAGTGAATGCCATGGCTGACACTATACGTGTGCCTTATCTGCTCCATTGCATGCTCTAGATGCATGAGAAGAACATCATTTCCTGAAGTTGTAAAAGCTCTTTCATGTAGAACTTCAGGTCAATAGGGGTTGCACTGCAAAGAAAGGAAATGGGTACAGGGGAAGCGTTATCTCAGATCCAAGCTAGAGATTAGGTCTTCTGTTTTATAATTACTTACATTTTGCTTAAAGATTGTATTAATTTCTTACTTGACAAAAATTATATGTTTATGGTGTATAACATGGTGTTATTTTCAAGTGTACAATATGTTATTACTTGTAGTCTCCCTGTGGTACAGTAAACCTGTTCAACTTCAGGTTTTTTATTTTTATTCTGGTCTGATTTTATGAATTGCCTTGACTGGTGACTAGGTGATAGATGTAGATACTGAGCTGAGTGATGTTTGATGGCTCTTTCACTGAGAAGATACAGTCAGGGGAGGGATGGCTTAAGGAGGAAATGGCTGGTCTTGGAAATGTGTTTGGAAGGACCCGGTACACTCAAGTGGAAAGGCCCTAAAGGACCGCTAGGTATAGAACAGGAATTAGGGCGAGGATGGGCACAGCTCCGGGAGCTCTTGCAGGGATTGAGGCCATGGGATTAGACCAGAAGAGGCATGCAAGTGGAGAGGGTCTCAGGGAGAATGAGAAACAACAGCTCACTGCGGAAGCCAAGGGAAGTCATTCTCAGGGAGGGGCATCCACCTGTCCATTCGAAGGAAGGTTAAGAGGTCGAAACAGTGCAGACCATAATCTACAACTTAAGCTGAAGGGATGAGGGAGGGAGAGGGCAGCAGCCCTCGGGCTACTAAGGGAAATTAAATGTATGTAAATAATAGAAATGCACAGATAATTTTTGCTGTAACTCTTAGCCTGAAGTTTTCATCAGAACTTGAATATTAGGAAAATTAAATGTCATGTCACCCACCAGAATGCTGCAATGTGGTTTTTCCTCAATAGTGGATTCAGTAGATCTACTGAGCACTGGAGATACATTGGTGAGTTAAAAACACCAACATTTCCTGGCCTTTGGAAAAGAAACAAATAAATACATAGTATTCATTTTCCCTCTGTAAGTGCCAGGGGGAGAATAAAACCAGTGAGGGAGACTGACCAATGCTGGGTGTGTCAGTACCCATGGAGCCCAGATGGGCATGTTCCTTTCTCTTTCTTTCTTTTTTGTTTTTTTCTTTTGTGACACAAGGTCTTTGTTGCTCAAGCTGTAGTGCAGTGGCGCAACCTTGATGCGCTACAAGCACTGCCTCCTGAGCTGAAGCAATCCTGCCTTAGCCTCCTGAGTAGCTGGGACTACAGGCATGTGCCCCCACGCCCAGCTAATTTTTGCAGAGATGAGGTCTCTTGTGTGTTGCCCAGGTTGGTCTCGAACTCCTGGGCTCATGTGACCTGACTGCCTTGGCCTCCCAAAGTGCTGGGATTACAGGCATGAGCCACCACACCCGGCCCCCAGATGTTTATCTTCTTAATCAACTTTTACTCTCATTTTTCTGAATATCTTTTGTTTAACTTGTGGTTTTAGACTTTTTATGATGACTCTAGAGCTGATTTACTATCGGCAGTTTCCAAAATCCCTATGAATACCAAGTGTCTTTTGTGCAGAATTGAAGGTTCTGAAAAGCCACTTGTGTCTTTACAGTTTGTCCATGAATCACTGTTTTAAAATAACAGCTATCAGTTTGGTGTATTTGGAATTTTAAATGATGAAAAATCAAATTTAGAGCAACAGAATCTAAGCTGTATTTATGCATTAAAACTCATTTAAGTTAAAATTGTACCTTTGCCTGACTTCATTGCCATAAATATATCAATGATCAGTGAACATCTGAAATTCTGTAGATGAGATTGAAACTTTGGTTTTAGAAAAATATGCAATAGTATTTAGGCTAACTGGCCTGTTTAGTAAATTAAAAGTTTCCAGTTTAATTTTCTTTGGTGAAATTGTACACTCATGTGGAAACTTAAGATTTGTGAACTCTGTCTTAGATGTTTGGTCTAAGAAGCAGATCACTTCCTGTAATGTAATCACTTCTTTGAACAACAAAAAAAGGGCTTCTAAAAATTATAGTGAGTTTATTTAGCAAAGCACTATAGATGGAGGAAACTTTCTCTAAAAGTTCCAGGGGCAGAGAGCAGCTTTAGAATCCATAAGGAATGCCAGACATTTCCAGAGCATTTTGGGTTAGAGATGTGAGCAGGCTAGCACGAAGGGGAAAGGCCTACTAGAAAACCATGTTCAAACAACCGAGTACAAGGAAGCGGTGAGAAAAACGAGGCTAAAAGGTTGTCCTGGGTTGCTCAACTAACAGGAGCATGTAGATTTGAGACTTGATCATCTTTTCAGGTTTTTGTAGGCTGAAAGCTACAGATGTTTTTAAGAAATTAGGTAAATGGATATTTTTAGTTAACCTAACTTGATGTTTCTATAATTTCTGTAGGCAATAAATGGTCTTTGATTGAGTAGTACATGAAGAATCTTTCATTTCGGATTTAGTTTTATTGAGACACTTCGGTTATTCTGAGGCTGGGTGGTGGGTACATGAGTTTATAGCATTAGTCTTTTATGTCCTAAAAATATACATAATACATTTTTTAAAATATATTTTTTTTAATGTCCTTCCTGCCTATTTCAGGAAGGCAGCTTTGGGTTGTAAAGCTGTTCTTATGAGTAAAATCTTCCCATCTCATTTCTTCTACTTGTGCCAGCAATTTGCCTTACAATGCTGATTGCATATATGGAGTCTGAGTGCTATTTAGCCGAGTTGAGATTGTCACTCACTTGCTTATTTGGTAGTCGAAAGTATACTTGGCTGCGTGTGGTGGCTCATGCCTGTAATCCCAGCACTTTGGGAGGCTGAGGCGGGTGGATCACGAGGTCAGGAGATTGAGACCATCCTGGCTAACACAGCGAAACCCTGTCTCTACTAAAAATACAAAAAAGTAGTCGGGCGTGGTGGTGCGCGCCTGTAGTCCCAGCTACTCGGGAGGCTGAGGCAGGAGAATCACTTGAACCCGGGAGGCAGAGGTTGCAGTGAGCCGAGATTGTGCCACTGCACTCCAGCCTGAGTGACCAAGCGAGACTCCATCTAAAAAAAAAAAAAAAAAAAAGAAGTACTTACCTAATGTGTACTCTGTCTTTATATTTCAGTCTGAGAGTGGAGGAGCCTTTAAAGGTTTTAAAGGTTTGGTTGTACCTTCTGGAGGAGGACGGTTTCCTGGATTTGGTAGCGGTGCTGGAGGGAAGCCTTTAGAAGGACTTTCTAATGGAAACAACGTAACCAGTGCTCCTCCCTTCACCAGTGCAAGGGCAGCAGCAGAGCCTAAGGTAGCCTTTGGTAAGTAGGCTCCCATCCCCCAGCCACCTCTGTATAAGTAGAATCTATGGAAAAGCGCTTTGCAGAGATGTTTTTCTTACACCTACTCCGTGTCTTAGAACTATGTGAGCAAAACCAGCCTAATAATGAAAGAAATGGAACTTAGGGAGGTGTTGGTTATTTACAGAGTAAGTGGGTAGAGCACACAGGCTAAGATCCAAAACAGACCTTCATTTTGTTCTCAGCTCTGCCAGTTACCAGTTGTGTGACCCTGGCCTCTAAGCCTCAGATGTCCAGTTTTGAAAGGAGAATGACCCTCAGAATTGACCTAGAGTCAAAAGAGAAAAGAAAATGCTATATAGACATATAGACCCTTTGTGTGCCAAGGACTTTCTGTGTGCCTCACACCAAAATGGATGCTAGGAACTCAGATGAGGTTGTCTGTGGCCAGGGTCCCTCCCAGGCTAGGCTTGTTTGGGCATGGGATGTGTTGATTGCCTGATCCTGTTTTGAGGGAAATGGTTGAAAACTCTTGGAATTAGCAACAGAAAATGCAGTCATGGGTTAAAATCTTGGGAATGATCCTGACTGGTTGAGTTGTATTTGGCTAATTATTCTGAAAGTGTACACTGTTTGATTTTAATTTGGCAGAATGTTTAGTGTGATTTAAAATACGCGCTTTCTGTTAAGATCTTTAACTGCAGCCATCCCCTAGTATCCTGGGGATTGGTTTCAGCACCCCTTGGATGTTCAAGTCCCATAGTGAGACCAGCATAACTCTTGGATAGGAAAAGTGAGTGTTCATATCTACTGGTTCCTCATCTCCAGAGTACTGCATTGAATGGGGTCTCGCTCTGTCACCCAGGCTGGAGTACATTGGTGTGATCTCGGCTCACTGCAGCCACAACCTCAGCTGAAGTGATCCTCCCACATCAGCCTTCCCAGTAGCTGGGACTGTCGGTTCATGCCACAACACCCAGCTAATTTTTGTATTTTTTTGTAAAGATGATGTTTTGCCATGTTGACTAGGCTGGTCTTAAACTCCTGAGCTCAAGCAATTGGCCTGCCTCAGCCTTCCAAAGTATTGGGATTATGGGCCTGAGCCACCGTACCTGACTGAGTACCACATTTCACAGGTGTGGAACCTGCAGGTACAGAGGGCCAGCTGTACTTTAATACTGTTTATCCCAACAACCTTGGGGATTAAGTGTTAATGCTGACCTACTATTCTGACAATGCTGTAGGCATCCTTTTGTCTATGGCCACACCATCCTGGACACACCTGATCTCATCTCAGATAGGCATCCATTTGAAGGAAAAGATTATTTTAAAAATGTGTAGTGTCTTAATGCAAGCATATGGTGGTTAGTGTTCTTGCATAAAGTTTGATTTGATCTTTATTAATCAGCTTTACTGATAACCGGTTACTAAATATTACTCCTTGAATACATATTTCTTGAGCTGTCACAAAAATAGGATACAGTTGGCCAGGCGCAGTGGTTCACGCCTGTAATCCCAGGATTTTGGGAGGCCAGGCAGGTGGATCACAAGGTCAGGAATTTGAGACTGGCCTGGCCAACATGGTGAAACCCCGTCTCTATTAAAAATACAAAAAATTAGCCGGGCATGGTGGCAGGTACCTGTAATCCCAGCCACTTGGGAGGCTGAGGCAGGAGAATTGCTTGAACCCAGGAGGCAGAGGTTGCAGTGAGCTGAGATCGCACTCCAGCCTGGGTGACAGAGCAAGACTCTGTCTCGGGGATGGGAGGAAAGATAGGATACAATAAAAGCAAAAGTATGAAGGCAGAATGGCACAAAAATCTAGATGATTTCATCAAGTTTGTCTTGAATGATTTAATTATTGACATCCTATAGGTTCTCTTGCTGCAAATGGCCCTACCGCCTTGGTTGAGAAAAAAGTTTCAAATCCCAAAACGAATGGGGACAGTCAGCAGCCCTCCTCCTCTGGCCTTGCTTCCAGTAAAGCTTGTGTCGGGAATGCCTATCACAAGCAGTTGGCTGCCTTGAACTGCTCTGTCCGGGATTGGATAGTGAAGCACGTGAATACAAACCCACTCTGTGATCTGACGCCTATCTTTAAAGACTATGAGAAATACCTAACAAACATTGAACAGCAGCACGGGGATGGTGGCAGGAATTCTGAAAGCGAATCTAACAAAACGGCGGTTGAAACACAGTCTTTCTCCCTTTTTGGCTCAACAAAATTACAGCAAGAGTCAACGTTTTTGTTTCATGGCAACAAAACTGAAGATACACCTGAAAAGAAGGTGGAGGTTGCAACTGAAAAGAAGACGGACCCATCACTAGGAGCAACAAGTGCCTCATTTAACTTCGGCAAGAAAGTTGATAGCTCTGTTGTGGGCTCATTAAGCTCTGTCCCCTTGACTGGATTTTCATTTTCCCCCGGAAGCTCCAGTTTATTTGGCAAAGATATTACCCAGAGTAAACCGGTCTCATCACCATTTCCCGCTAAACCATTGGAGGGCCAAGTAGAAGGTGACAGTAGTGAATGCAAAGGTAAGTACCAGGCTTGTCATTGGATTTAGATTTGCGGAAGATTTGTGTTTCTTGAGAAAGGTAGAGGCCTGGATTTGGAATTGATCCAGAGTCACATTGAGACGTTGTCGCCCGCTCCGTGTTTGATTCTGAGTTTCAGATTCCTTATTTTTAAAAGAGTAAGACCTATTTTGTAGGGTTGTTTATAAGGACTAAAAATAATAAAAATAAAATGAATTTTAAAACATCTGACCCTGAAAAGTCTCAAACACACATGGCATAGCATGTGAAAAAGAAGTAAAGACATTTTTTGAAAATTGTGTTTTGGAAAATTTCGTGAAGTTCATTATGAATGTCCCCTCAATCGACCTGGACTTAGGAGATTTGACTGTAAATAAAGTCACGTGGCAAAACAGTACTTGACTATACAGTAAAAATGTAGACTTTGCATAGCTACAGAGAACAAATCCTCCTGTGGGTTTGGAGGTACCTCCTTTCCAGAGGACAGCCGTGGTGTCTAAGTGGCATCTCCTGTAGGCAAAGTTCTGAGCCTTAGTCTGGGCTCTTCACTCCCTCTGTTTTTAGCTAAAAAGTAGGGTGACACCATAATACCACTTCCTCATATGGTGGTTGTGAACAAATTTTGTCTGTGAAGATACCCACTTGTAAGCAATTAAAAGTGAGACCGGCTGAGGTGGCCCACATCTGTGATCTCAGCACTTTGGGAGGCTGAAGTGGAAAGCTCACCTGAGGCCAGGAGTTTGAGACCAGCCTGGGCAGCATAGCAAGACCCCATCTCTACAAAAATTTTTTAAAATACAGCCAGGCAAGGTGTTGGGTGTCTATAGTCACAGCTGCTCTAGAGGCTGAGGTGGGAGCATCTCTTGAGCTCAGGAGTTCAAGGTTGCAGTCAGCCACTATTGCACCACTGCACTCCAGCCTGGGCAACACAGAAAGACCTTGTCTCAACAAAAGAAAAGGTATACTCCTCAGACATATGAACATTGATCCTTGAGGAAGAAAACTGCATTTGCCAGTTTGCCACTGAAATATGTTTTTCTAGCAGGAAGCTAGACTTCCATAACTGTTTTGCCTTGCCCCACTTTCAAGTGTATCCTCAGGCACAGGCCCTCAGGACCAAGGGTAAAGCAAGTGTCTCCCCTTTTACTTCTTCTCAGCCTCCCAGAAATAAAGACACAGGGGGAGTCTTTTCCCGAGGCAGGCGCTGGGACAGCGACACTGGATTTGAATCGAGTCCCAGTGCATGCAGGACGCCCCTCAGTCCCTTGGTCATCACAGTTGACGCATCAGAAGACGGGAGATTGGAGTGATAAAATGGACAGTCCTGTCTGGTTTTAATGATGTGATCTAATCATCTGAGCATCACAGTTATTTTCTTAGAATTGCTTTTTAGTAAGGTTTTATGCAACTGCCATCCTCTTTAAGAGGATCTTTTATATATGTGGTTTTTTAATTTTTTTGAGATGGTCTCACTCTCACCCAGGCTAGAGTGCAATGGCACAATCACGGTTCACTGCAGCCTTGACCTCCCAGGCTCAAGCGAGCCTCCCATTTCAGTCCGCCAAGGACCTAGGTCCACAGGGATGCACTGCCACATCTAGTTAACTTTTTTGTTTTTTGTAGAGATGGTGGGGGCCTTCTCACCGTGTTGACTGGGCTGGTCTTGAACTCATGGGCTCAAGCGATCTTCCTGCCTTGACCATGCAGTGTGCTGGGATTACAGACATGAGCCACTGTACCTGGCCTAATACATGTGTTTAAATAGTGTTTTGTTTAAATGATGTCCCACGTCTCCCATGTTTGGGAGACTCCATTAGTGGGGATACCATTGATACCAGAGCAGTGACCCATGTGGCAATTCAGACAAAGCTTAAATTACTTACGTTGGGGCTTTGGAATGATTTCTCTGACAGCTTGCCCCCTGTTTAAAAAGAAATGTATTTTTCTATCTTTGGCCATTATTGATACTGGTTGTAGATATATCGTGACAGGAATATACAGGGGTGAAGGTGTTAAAATCCTATCTGAGATGTCATTTTCGAGTGGGTAATTTGAATACAGATTATTTTTCTGTAAATGTCATAAGTATGGAGATTTTTCCATTCTAAGGTTTTCTATGTACTGGGAGTTATTTTAGAATTAAGAAGTATATTCCCATTAAAAAGGATGCTTATTTTTCACAAAGTAGTTAAAATCCAGCAGGCACTCCCGACTCTGCCATCCCCACATTGGGTGTGCATTTTAGTCTGTGGGTACATGGAGTGCTCAGCTGGAGGCTTAGGATGTTACGTAACAAAACTTCTGTTACTTTTTTAAGCTCTGGGTTGGAATTTAACTGAATTATTGTCATTTTTATAAAAGGTGGAGATGAAGAAGAGAGTGATGAGCCACCCAAAGTAGTAGTTACTGAAGTAAAAGAAGACGACGCTTTTTACTCCAAAAAGTAAGAATCACCAGAACCTGCTGGTGTGTGTTTTAGAGACGTGGTAGTGTGCTTCGGGCTGGAGAACGTCCTCACGGCACTGACTGAGCATTCAGTCTTGGGGTCAGGCTTTGCCTGCTCTCAAGTGGAACAGGAAAGAATTCTTGGCCAGTTTATTTTTAAAAAGCCAGTTCTAGAAATGTCCTGGTGGGCAGGTCTCACTCTTTTCTGTCACTTTAGCTCTTTTAAAGTACTTTAGAGACAGGCTCTCCATGATCTTCTCAACCCCTCCCATCCCACCTTCTCTTCCTTTTTCTCCCTCCGGCTCCTACTCCCCTAACAAAGAAATCTCAAGTCACTGATTTCAGGTTTGGCTTCACTTACTTTACTCTGGAGGCATCTCTGATCCCTTCCTGGAGACTTGGTTGGCCTTTCTGGATTTTCTAATAGTCAAAAAGGTGTGCACAGTAACCATTCCTTCCTGTTTAGGAAGGTAAGAACTTGCATCTTCCTTTCAATTAAATGAGATTAGTTTTTAGAAAGATATTTGCTGAAAAAACTTTTGTGCAATTTCAGAAGCTTTTAAGATGTATTTTTGTCATGGAAACATTTCAGAATAATGAGCCAGCAGTTTTCCATGTAACAGGTCACCACATCCTGTGGGATTCCCAGGTGTTAGTTTCAAGAACTTTTAAAAGAGGCCAACAGTTTCTTCTTTATGTGTTTATATTTCATTACTCACATGACATAAAGGAGTGACTCAACGTTAAGTTTTGTTTTGTTTTGTTTTGTTTTGTTTTGTTTAGAATGAATCAAATGAGGCCAGGTGCTATGGCTCACGCCTGTAATCCCAGCACTTTGGGAAGCTGAGATGGGCAGATCACCTGAGGTCAGGAGTTCCAGACCAACCTGGCCAACATGGTGAAACCCTGTCTCTACTAAAAATGCCAAAATTAGCCAGGTGCAGTGGTGCATGCCTATAATCTCAGCTATTTGGAAGGCTGAGGCACAAGAATTACTTGAACTCGGGAAGCAGAGGTTGGAGTGAGCCAAGATCACGCCACTACACTCCAGCCTGGGCCACAGAATGAGAGACTGTCTCAAAATAAATACATGAATAAATAAATGAGTGGGGTTGTATTATTAATAACCTCAGGAGATGTATAGCATGGGAAGCTGGAAAGATATTTGATTACTTTGTTATTAGACCCTACCCAAGAACATTTTCCAAATTTATTTCAAAATGTTGGTCAGTCAAAAACTGGAAGGAGCCTTGAGACTTTTTAAAATAAGAAATAGGCCCAAAAAAAGGAGAGGCGGGCGAGATGCAGAACAGAATCTTTGTCCTGTATTTGCTCCCGTCTTTAGAGGACCAGAGCAGCTCTCTGGAGCTCGGGGCCAAAGGAGCATAACAGGGAGGGAGGGCTGTTGAGCTCTTGAGCTTGACTGACTTGAGAACATGGTTTCAGAAAGTGTTATAAAAAGTTTCATGGGGCCTATTGTTTAATTTGAAAAAATGGGGAGGGGTTTTAGTATCTCTAGGCAGATTTTCTTGTTCTGGTTTTTGCTCAGGCTCAGTTTGGATTAATTAAAGATTTATCCTGAAGTCCTGTACTCTCACTTAATACAGATTTTCCACACAAGTGTGAAGAGTGGTCGATAGAAAACTGTGTGACTTGATTCCTCATTGAGTGCTTGATGGGACCCTTTACTTTTCTCCATAGGTGTAAACTATTTTACAAGAAGGACAATGAGTTCAAAGAGAAAGGCATAGGTACTCTGCATTTAAAACCTACAGCGAATCAGAAGACACAGCTTTTGGTGCGGGCAGACACCAATTTAGGTGGGTACCTTTTTTTCAGTTGGCACAAAATCATCATCATCACATAGTGTATAAAAGCCTTTACCCTGCTGATTCAAGGTTATTAATATATTTTTAAACAGCGCATTCTGGCCAAATTCATCCTACATTTATTGAGTATAGATTTAGTTTTGAGTCCCAGGATAATAGTGTGTAAGGAAACATAGATGTGTTAAAAGCTATAAACGAAATGATTCTTCATTTTCCTTTGTGTGAGGAATGTGACAAGCTAGAGATTAGACAGTTTAATAAACACCCAAGGGAAATTAACCTTCTAAAGGAATCCTTTTCATATAGCAAGTAATCACTAACCCATCGCTGTCTACCCTCAGTCTTACCCTGAAAACGGTCCATTGCAAGGAGCCTAGCACCCAGAGGGAGGAAGGGCAGGCCCGAGGTGGAGTGGGCAGTAGTGGTGGTGAACAGTGGGCTGTGTGGCAGAAGGAAACTCCAGGGAGGCGTTTTTCTTTCCCATGGGCTTAACTAGTGAGTAATAACATCACGGTCACGTCACTCTTGCCCAGGGAGTTGTGCTGGCCTCTGTGACAGAGATGTCCTTTGTTGGTGTGGCTCAGTGAAGACTCTGGGCTGTGCCACCGTGTACTTCTTTCACTGCAAAACCGGACAGCATTGGGAGGGCTGACAGTTCTGAGCAAGGCTGTTGGCTCTGAGAAACACTGTGTGGGTGCAGAGACTCGGGCTGGAGCCTAGGGCGAGTCCTGCCTGAGGCTTATAGTTCTCGGAGGACCAGTCCTACTTTTGTGACATTCCCATTGGCTCCCCGTTTCAGATCCATTAAGTATAAGTTATTTTAATGTTTCATGTTTAGCATGTTACAGACGCCTTTGGTGGAGCTGTAGTTTATGTAATTATGATGGATTTTTGTTTGCTTACATACAGGCAACATATTGTTGAATGTTCTGATTCCACCCAATATGCCATGTACGCGAACAGGGAAGAATAACGTTCTTATCGTCTGTGTTCCAAATCCACCAATTGATGAGAAGAACGCCACCATCCCAGTTACCATGTTGATCCGGGTAAAAACCAGCGAGGATGCAGATGAGTTGCACAAAATTTTACTGGAGAAAAAGGATGCCTGAGCACGCGAAGTCGGCTGTGGAATGATTACCAAGTTGCTGCTTCTCCCACTGCCCCTTAAAACTTAGTTTTTCTTCTCTTCCTCGACATTCTAAGAACTTACAGATAACTTAAAACTCCTGTGAAGATTACCGTAGCCAATAAAACCTTTAAATGTTAAGTGTCAAGAAACCGTACTCTCCCTCCTTAAGAACTGTCTAAAGTGTAAAATATATTTGAATGCAATTTTTGGAGGATTTTTTTTAACGTTCCCTTGTTTATTAAAGTAACCATAAGCGATTTCTTCAACGACTGCAATCAGGGTATCGATTCGCTTTCCCAAAGGCTCTTCTAACCGTGGGTTTTGGGGTCTGCCGCCACCACCACCAGAGAGGCTTTGGAACAGGGTGCCCGGCCGTGTCCAGAAGGAAGCTGGCCTGTATGCTTCTCTCCGGTGGGCTCGACCGACATGTGACTCGTTCTATTACCAAGTGAACCGGACTGGCACGCTGTGACAGATGTTTGTCCTCTGCTTTTTGATTTTTAAGCTAAAATGTGAGTACTAAGTGTTCACCTCAGTGTTCTAATCATTGGCCTGTAACCCTGTGGGCCGCTTCACTAGAATTCAGGAATTGCATTTTCATTTTAAAAGGAAATGAGTAGCTTGTGAAGGAGTTTTTGGTTTTGTAGTTTCTATTCATGAGGTGCCGTTACTTCTTCATTCCCCTAAAGACAAAAGGGGGGATTGCCAGGAATGAGTTTAAAAGCACAAATTTGGTAGCTTATCATCTACACCATGGACAGTGAACCCGTATGAAATGAAAGTGAAGTCAAAACTATCGTAGAAAAATGATGCTTATAGGCATTTGTACCATGATCAACCCCACATGTATGAAAACCATTACCAAGTGAGGGCCTGGGAGCTTTGACACATGAGCCATGTGAATTCACTGGGAAGCATGGAAGAAGGTTGTGGAAGAGAAAATCGTGTATAAATTTTGCCTTTAACTTTAGACAGCAGTGTATTATATGTTTGATACCTGAACTATCTTTTACTTTTTTAAGAAGATTCCATGTGTCTGGAAGGGAGCCATGGTTATGCACACAAATACCCATGTCACTTCTCCAGAGCCGTCAGGTAACATGAGCATTCTTTGAAGACTCTGGGCACATACATGAATGAGATTCAAAATTTAACTTTTAAATTTCCACTTTCATTTCTCACGAATCATTTGAGACTAGTACCAGCTGATCTTGTGTAGAGGCTGAGGGTCAGTGCCCAAGGGCTCACGTGTGTATGTTCTGATCTTCAGTGCAGAGTGTATTCTCATTTAGAAAATAGTCAAAATAATTGTGGACGGTACAGTTGCTTTTTTAAAACTACAATCTTTAGGTATAAAGTTTTTTTTTGAGGGGGAGGCAATATTATGATCAGTTATGATTAACTCCTGAGTACCTGAGGTGTGTGATTGGGCCAATGCTGTCATGAGGTTCTTGCTGTACTTTCAGTGTTGTGATTCCACCAGGGGAATGTGGCCTAGTGTGTGGCTTTGGATGAATCCGTGTGGAGAGGTGTGCTTGCACTGTTAGAGGATGCGTTCAGACGTAGCTGTAGGATGCACCTAGGGAGGACGTGGCCATTGTTTTTACATTTACTTTAGAATTGAGAATGCACGTGAGTTTTTGTTGCAGATGAGTTATAGTAAGCAAATGGTTGATGCTGTTAAAATAATATCGGCCCTGCCTGATTCACATGAGGTTTATCCAACTTTTAAAAAGATGAAGAGGAGGAACTAAGGGGAACAAAGTTAAGTTTGCTGCAACTTAGCCACACGTGTGCCCCTGGCATCAGCTGGAATCAAGCTCGCAGGCATTTTTGGGACACTTCAGTGTTTGTGACCCGGTACTTTGTTAGCAACTGTGTGTGTATGGAAAGTTTACAGAAAATGGCATGAAAAGATCATGATTGGATTACCTGTTAAGCCTCTCCTTTCTGTAAAAAATCGTTTCTATATTTTTAAATTAGTGGGTATGTGTGGCTTTCCTTTTTCCTAACATTCCCAGCAAATTGTTGCTGCTAAGACTATCACTGTTAAGGTGAAAATTACCGGGGAGAACGTGATGCGTATACCATACTCAAAATGGGATATTTTCTTAAAGTGACTCTGTTATGCTTTAGAACTGGTTGGTTTCCACTTTATCACTGTAAAGAGCCTGAGTATATGTGGATTTTATTGTAAAATTTAACTCCTTTTTACTTGGGGCATGGGGCCCCTGGAGGGCTTACCTATTTTCCCCACTATGTTAACAGCTAATTCTGATTTATGGGTTTAGTTTAACAAAATTAGGCTTTAAAACGTTTAATGTGGACTGAAATTTTCATCTTTTGTCTGAGAATCTATGAATTTTTTCACATACAGGCCTAAAGTAAGGTGTGTATTTTGTTATTCTAAAATTGTTTGGCATCTTGACAAATACTAAGTATCGCAGTGGCCTTTTTTAAAAAACAAAAAAAAACCTGTGTGTCCATCTCATCCTTTTGTGCATTCCTAGTAAGCAAAAAAATTTGTTATGCCATCTTCATTATTAGAATTACAGACTGAAAATCTGTCCAGTTTTTAAATTAGTTTAGATTGTTTTCCACAGAAAGATAAGTCCGATTGTTCATGGACTGATTTTAAGAGGATTATTCTATTTTACAATTTCAATTCTAGATCACATTTTATATATGCTGCATGCCAAAAAAAAAAAAAAAAAAACAGCTACCTTTTCTGGTGTAGAGTGGAAAAAAAACTAATACTCTACCTTATTCTTCTCTAAGAGTTCAAAACAAATTTTCACTGAGAGCCTTTTCAGTAAAAGCTAAAGGTAAACAAGTTTGTTTTTTGAGCATTTGTCAGTTACACTATTTCAGAAGAGTCAAAATTCAAGCATGATGCATTTGAAGGCTTTGCAAACTCCTAAACCCCTGATGAGTCCTGTCATTCCGGAGGTGGGAGTTTTAAGTAGAAACTGGTGTGTCCTGTAGTATGGTAGATGACAGTGAGGTCTCTTCCAATCTGGCACTCAACACAGGCCACTGTCTGTTCTCAGCTAGTAACAATCATATTGAGGACATTTGATGCAGACACAATTGTAACAGAAATGTAAAACTTCTTAGCAATCAGATGGATAAATTGTTTGCTTTTCACTTTAAATAGGAAATTGTTTTCTAAAACTAAAATACTTGAATTGTCAGACAATATTATCTCAGCTGTATTAGTTTTTGAATGCTCCCATCAAGGCAGTGTAACAATCCATGAAATGTGAATAAATGAAAAGTAAACAAAATCCCAGTGTGTGAGTTTCATGTTGCTCTTTGATGCACGTGGCATTAACACAAGTCAGACCTGTGGAAGCAGCAGCACAGAGAAGCCACAACCAGAACCCCTTGAACAACAGGAGGGTCGGCGTGGCGGTGAGAAGGAGACCAGTTTATTATCAGTCTCCTTGTTGGGGAACGAGAGTACTTTTAAACCATTAGGACCAAGGGTCTCTGTTGGATTAAAATCTTCACAAGTTGGAATGAGAACTGTTGGCTCTTAATGGGCTAGTATGCAAAGCATTGGCTAGGTGCTTTATATGGATTATCTTGGTCAGTCCTCACAGCACAGCTTTGAGACATATTTTTTAACCTTTCCGATGTTACACAGCATTTATTGGTTTATAAGGGTATTTCCTAGTTTTAAAAAAAAACTGCAAAGACTTTAAGTTATCCATCAAAGTGTTTTCCTGAACTATGAACATCTAACAGACACTATTTAAATGACGCTAAGAGAATGCTATCTGAAGAGTAAGGCTGCGCCTAACCCGTACCAGCCCTATTTAGGCATTCCACTGCATGGCTGGGCTAGAACCTGGGTTCTCCAAAGTGGTCCTGGGACTAGTCCAACACAGAAACTTACTAGAAATGCAAAGCCGGCTTGGTATGGTAGCTCATGCCTATAATCCTAACACTTTGGGAGGCCAAGGCGGGTGGATCACTTGAGCCCAGGAGTTCGAGACCAGCCTATGAAACATAGCAAAACCCCTGCTCTACAAAGAATACAAAATTGGCACACACCTGTAATCCCAGCTACGTGGGTGGTTGAGGTAGGAGGATGGCTTGATTCCAAGAGGTCGAGGCTCCAGGGAGTAGTGATCATGCCACTGCACTCCAGCCTGGGTGACAAAGCAAGACCCTATCTCAAAAAAAACACAAACCCGGCTCGGCAAGGTAGCTCACACCTGTAATCACAAAACTTTAGGAGGCTGAGGTGGGAGGACTGCTTGAGCCCGAGAGAGAAGAGACCAGCCCGGGCCACACAGCAAGACCTTGTCTCTACAAAAAAAGGTTTTAATTAGCTGGCGATGGTGTTGGAAAGACTGCTTAAGCCCAGGAGGTCCAGGCTGTAGTAAGCTTTGGTTGTGCCACTGTACTCCAACCTGGGTACAAGAGCAAGACCCAGCCTTCCCTCCCCAAAAAAGCAAACCCATGAGTCCCAACTAGGCTATTGAATCAGCACCTCAGGTTGGAGTCCAGTTTTTAAACTGGACTCAGTGAGGTAGAATTCATATAAAACTCACCCCTTTGAAGTTTATGATTCAGTGCTTTTAGCGTACTCCGAAGAGTTGTGCAGCCGCCATCACTGATTCCTCACCAGTCTTCTGGGTTTGAACACTGGGTTAGAGCATGCATTGGGTGATCCTCATGCATGTTCAAGTTTGAGAACCACTGGCACACATGCTCTCCTGATGACATTAAAGATGATAGCCCATGAAATACCCCTCAGGCGTGCTGGGAAAAAATAGCAGTAATCAGCATTGCCAGGAAATATGCCAGACTTTGGACATAACCTTGTCTCACTTCCACATCGTCGCATCCCAGGAAGGCAAGTGGTGATTCTACTTGAGAAAACCTAGGACCAGGGTTGAGTGTGTCTGGGGTGGTGTGGCTTGTTGAGGTCCCAGCCCCACACATCTCTAGCATGCCATGTTAGGTAAGATACACATGCCCACTAAATTACTCAACTACACTGGCTTCTGGAATTGGCTAAAATCCTTTGGGCAAAATTGTTTATTAAAAATAGCATAAAAGTCTGCTAAAAACCATGGTTATTTCAAAATGAGCAACCTAATTGTTTTATTAAAGTCAGATTCCAAAAGGAAAGACCCCAGTCCACACAAAAGAAATCTCTCCTTAACCTGTTGGCTGCTGGAGGGGCTATGTCAGGAGGCAATTCAATGACACTGCATGGAAAGAAAAGACATGATCCTTTCTTTATCCCCAGAAACAAGTATTTTCCCTTCCTCGTGTACATTTTCCAGCGGTTCTCGTCATGTTAACAATCAGGCACAAAGTATAGCATGTTACCATGGTCAACATGTCTATTTACAATGAACTATGCTACTGTAGGGACTGAGTTTCCCCTGTCCTCCCAGTGTAAGATTCCCAAAGGTTTTGCTTTCCGGTTAACTTTTGTCCTTCTAAGCTAGGCCATGACAGTAGTTCCTGAAAGTTTATCTAAGTCAGGATAAAGGAACGGAAACAGCAAAACTAGCCTTCGAGAGGAGGCAGTTAATAGGAAT
Source organism: Cebus imitator (assembly GCF_001604975.1). Taxonomy (NCBI): domain Eukaryota; kingdom Metazoa; phylum Chordata; class Mammalia; order Primates; family Cebidae; genus Cebus; species Cebus imitator. Next base: position 1,570,561 of record NW_016107374.1, on the reverse strand, counting down.
GAGGCTCCTGCAGACAGCTTCCAAGGTAGAGACTCCCCAAATATCTACTGAACATTTTTCAGGTGACTGCTTTAAAAGGACTTCCCACTGTTCAACCAGAAGGGGGCTGACCTGGATGGCAAGGAAGTCTTCACCTGCTAGACCGCCTCCTTCCTAACCGCCATCTTGCACGGCCTACCTTTGGGGGGCTGGGTCAGAAAATTCTGGTCTGGTGTTTCTAAGGCAGTGACTGTTTCCAAGGAGCGTCACTGGTGGGATGTCCCTTACTATATTCCTCAATGCAGGTGTTCCTCTTACCCCTCTTTTCTCTGCCCCTCATTCTCCATTCTGTAACTTTCTGCAGTGTCTTAGGCCTTAGGCCCATCGCTGGTAACTTACTAAGTCCATCTGACCGTGGAAAGAAAAGGCTCATGGTGTGAAAGGCGACAATGACACTGCTTCCACCTACGAAGGCCTGCTGAGCTGCGAGGTGGCAGAACTGTCTGCTGCAAACGCCTCATCTTCCGTTAGACCAGGCAGCTTACTGGGAGCCTGCAAACCCTGAACTTGGGGCTCCTGGCCTCTATTCCATTGTTTCTCCACTTCTGCGAGGGCTGAGGTTCTCTGAAAAAGCTTGGGAAATTCTGTAGTACAACTGAAAGGGTGTGCACTACACTTTGTGGAGGCAGAGAGCTAAACTTAAAATGCATCTTCTTTTTTGAGACATGAGAGTCTCACTGTCGCCCAGGCTGGAGTACAGAGGTACAAGCTCAGCTCACTGCAACCTCCGCCTCCCGGGTTCAAGCAATTCTCCTGCCTCAGTCTCCCGAGTAGCTGGGACTACAGGTGCACACCACCACGCCTGGCTAATTTTTCTATGTTTAATAGAGATGGGAGTTTCACCATGTTGGCCAGGCTGCTCTCAAACGCCTGACTTCAAGGGATCTGCCCGCCTCGGCCTCCTGAAGTGCTGGGTTTACAGGCATGAGCCACCATGCCAGGCCTTGAAATGCATCTTGAAATGATTTAATTCTGCAAATACGGCATATCTGGCCAAACCCCAGTCACTGATGCGCCCACCTCCTCTAGGACTCCTCCCTGGATCACGGCAGGCAAAGCCAGCACACAGGGTGATTTCTCTCTGCCTCCAACACGCTCCAGTTCAAGAAAAAGTAGCTTGTGTGAAAGCTCCAAAAAAAGTTTAAGGAATCACTGGGGGCAAATTAAGGTTCAACCATTAAATTATTGCTTTGCTATAATATTTGTATTTACCCTGAAATGCCCGTGACAGAAAAAAGTAAAAATTCATTCAAGGAAGACACAGAAAAAAAGAATTTAATCTTCAATATGCAAAACAGCCTTTAAAAGAAATATGAAATCATAAAGCAAAGCTAACAGGCAACTAACAAATACCGCCTAGAAAAGATTTCTCCTGGACCCGGAAGATGGTCACTAAAAGAAGCTGTTGGTAATGCTTACGGAACGACCACTGGCAATTAGCATACCGATCTTAGGCCATCATGGCGTTTTTGCTAAAATACATTTTGTAGAAATCATTAGCCTCAAAGTAGTGAAGAATCTCTACAGGTTGTCTTGCAGATTTAATTACTCTCACACAGATAATTCGGTTGGAAACCATAAAGGATACCTATTTACACCTAAGCTGCCTGGCCTTCCACAGAGCAGGGACTAAAGGACCACAGGGGAGAAGAAAGCAAGTTTGCCAGGCGCTCTGTGGGGTGGCAGGGTCACTGTTACTTGATCTGCTGAGCTCGAGGAAACGGAACAATGAACACGCCTACCTGCCTTAGGAACCATGGGAAACTGTAAACTCCACCCACCAGCAGCTGCCTCCACCCGTGAGGCTCCACCTGCGGGAGGAGCTCTGAACCCAGACCAGAGGCCACTTGGTGTCCCAAGGAGTGCTCCAGAGCTCGGAGAAAGGGATCGGGGTCCTTTGGCCACTGAGGATCCAGCTAGCCAGTGAAAAAGAAAAAAGACCCAGGTGCCCATCACCTGGCTCCCAGGGATCCTCTGCAAAGAGCCACATGGCACTCTGGCCACCTGCTGAAGAGCTGCTCTCCCTTGAAAGACCGTGGCTGCCCCTCCAGAGGCTGCTTCCATTCAAGCTCAAGGGTACTTGCATCTCCTTATCTCTTAGGGTCCTGGTCCTATCAGGTGGTCAACTGTCAAACAGAAGTACAGTAATTCTCTTTCTGATGCAGACTAGAACAAGTGAACAGGAAAAACCAATGTGCTGTCAAGAGACTTGGCTTTGGAAGCAGGACATGAAAGCAAATCCCACCTAAATTTGAAAATTGAGAAAAACATCAGTGAAACCTGTTAAGTTCACTAAAAAGTTGGCAGAGGTTTAATATGTCTTGAAAGAATTTGGGCCAACAACTTAAAACCACCACATTAGGACATGGTCAAATACCTGTTTTCCAAAAGGCAGTCGTTAGAATATACCAGCTGCACACGCCTTTCCTCTGGGATGTCTTTCAATGAAAAAAAAAGTTTTACTTTGTTCTTCAAAAGTCTTCTACCAACTAGTCTATTTGTGATTAACACAGCAAAAACAGATCCTGGTTTGTGGGAGGGCACCTGAGGAACAAGCCTTTGTATACCCTTCCCGCGCCTCCGTGTGGAGGGCAGCTCAGCGGAGGGTCCATTCACAGTCTGTAAGAATCCGAAAGTGAGCAGACTCCACCCGCCAACCCAGCCTGCCTCCAAGGTGACTTGGCTTGGAGGATCTTGCTTCCTGTTGCTCTCCTCCTGAAATGATGAGCCTTGCCTGTCTCTGCAGGCAGCTAGGCCCTTCCAGGAGAACATCAGAATGGAAGACGGCCACTACCTGAACTTACAGGTGCTCCGGAATCTAGGATCATCACGTTCCTTTCCATGAAAAAGCCCACCTCATGACTTTCTTAATGTCCTAAAAAGGGACACCTAGGTTTCCTCAACAGAAAATTGCTTTAATCCCAAATTCCCTTAAGACCAATATGCCTTAAAGGGAGTTTGGGATTAAAGATCAATGTCTTTTTTATTTTTTTTGAGATAGAGTCTCACTCTGTCCCCTAGGCTGGATGGAGTGCAATGGTGCGATCTTGACTCACTGCAACCTCTGCCTACCAGGTTCAAGTGATTCTCCTGCCTCAGCCTCCTGAGTAGCTAGGATTACAGGCATGCAGCGTCATGCCCGGTTAATTGTATTTTTAGTAGAGACAGGGTTTCACCATGTTGGCCAGGCTGGTCTTGAACTCCTGACCTCAGGTGCTACGCCCATCTCGGCCTCCCAAAGTGCTGGGATTACAGGCATACCGTACCCAGCCCCAATATGTCTTAAAGGTGGTTTGGATTAAAGCAGTCTTCTGTTGAGGAAACCTAGGTGTCACCACGCGTGATCTTCCCTGTATTACACAAGAGGCAGGCATGTTCCCAGAAAAATTAAAGATGGACTTACAAGTACAAATGTGCCAATACCAGGACTTTGGGGAGCCTGGCTCTGGCCCCGCCACTTGCTACCCCATTACTTTACTGCACACGTCATTTCTGACTTTGGAAAAACAAACCTTCCTGTCTAGTTCTCAAGTGGCCAGGTGGCTCTGAACAAGTTTTAAATTGGCATCAAAAGCACCCTCTGGAGAGGGCTGTAAGGACTGAGAAGGGTGGACTCCACCAGGTGTCTGTCCCTCTGTCCTGGTAGCACAGCGTGGCTCACCATGCAGGCTGGGCCCGCATGCCTGAGTTTGACTCCCATGGCCAGCCCTTGCTGTTCTGTTTGGGGCAGTTCCCTGCCTGTAAGATGGGGTCGGATCGGCGCCTGCACACAGTAGGTGCCATGTGTGGCGTATAAAACGCCAGCCCGCCATGTGCTTTATTTACATACCTTACAAATTGAGGGCTGATCTCTAAAATACCACGGTTTGCACATATTTCTGTGACCAGCAAGCCCTTTCACACGTCACTGTGACTGGTCCTCATGGTCACCCCGTGAGGCAGGCAGCACTTACGTTCGCCGTCACATTCACCATCTTACAGAGGAGTAGCCCGGCCCTCCCGGAGCCAGCCAGGAGTGCTGGCCGATGCTGGCCCCAGGGGAGAGAACCTTCTCATGCCCCTTACCAATGAGAACAGAGGGCAGGCTGCTGTGCTGCTCTCCACCTGGACTGCCTCCTCTTCCCACGGAGGACTGTCAGGGCTGTATGCTCCCAAGATCCCCAGAACAAGCAGGGGCAAAGTTCCTGAAGAAATAGGTGGATTTTAGCCACATGGACACAAGCCTGCAAACAGCGTTTGGCATCTCCAGAGAGCATGCAAATGGGGCTGGGCTGGAGGTCTGGGCCACGCTCGGGCTCCCTGAGGCTCTGTCCCCACATGACCTGGCTCTGTGCTGCCCTAAGACATGGGTTTGGAACATGACATCGTGCAGAGCTGAGCGGTCAGGCCTGAGTGGACATTGCTGGAGAAGGAGAAGAATGTTCACATTCCCCACCAAGCACGGTCTCAGACTAGGTTATCACAAAGGGCATGGGGGAGACAGGCATCCCAGGGTTCTAACATCTGACCCAACCTACGTAGCATGACGGGTGACTGCACCCTGACCCAGCCACACACTTGAACCCTGGAGACTTCAGTGAGGTAGGTGGTATCAGCCCCATTTCGCAGGTGGGCAAACTGAGGCAGAATGAAATGCAATAGCTCGCTTTTAATAACAACATACAAAAGTCTGGAGAAAGCCCCAAAGTAGTTCCCTGTTCCCGGAGCCCAGAGAATAAACAGGAGAACAAGCCCCTCCTCTTCCCCCACAAAGACCCCTAAACACATCACTGGAACCCCTCAAATATTCCTGGGGACTTCAAACAAAAAAAAAACCATAGCAACAAAGAGACCCAGCTTCCAGTTTATTCCCAGTTGGGTAGGGGACAGCCCTGCTCTTGGGGAGGGCACGGGGCATCCTCGCAGATGGAAGCTACTTCATGCTGGACCAGGCCAAGGCTGGGCGGCTGCTCACACAAACCGATGGGAGTGCCTGTGTGAGCCTCTGAGCAACTCCTCTGCCTCAGTGAGCTGGTCTGAGAGATGGGACCAGCACACTCCATCAAAGGAAGTGAGCTCTAGGAAACCAGGAAGATGAAAAGGCACCCGCGCCCCCAGAAGACGGGGTCCCACCTAGAACCTTCCTAGGAGGATGCCAGCCCCACCCCACATCAGACACCCTTAGGCAGACAGCCCGTTCCGCCTGGCTACTGAGGCCTCCTGACTACCCTCAGAATCCAAATTTCGCGGGTCCCTCCGTCCGAGGCCCAGTGTGGGATGTCCCAGGTTGGAGGTGTGTGTGTTGGCGGTGTTCTTTGGCTGGAAGCAAAAGGCCGTTCTGGCGGGATCGGGGCCGTCTGCTCAGCTGGAGGCCTTTGTGGAACTGGGCACGGGTGAGGTAAATCCCAGCCCAGAGCAAGGCCATCAAACTTCCGGTGTTCCCATCTCCTATTAGAACAAGGTGGTAAACCAGGAGGATGGGCTGGGACTGACTCGGGTACCGAGATTCACCCACACGGCATTACAAAACCTTCAACTGCTTTTCCTCAAGGCGTGGACAGTCCGACGTGCTGAGTGCCCTGGCTGGGTGGTTCTGCCTGCTGCTGGGGGACTCGAACATGGACGCGCGGTCTGGCCCCACTCTGGACATCGGCTGCTCCTCCCGCTCTCTCTCATGGCCGCTGGCATCTCTGGTCCTCTTTGGGTGCAGAGGGCTCTCCAGAGATGGGTGGGGGGTGATGGGCGGGGGGCACAGGGCGGAGCAGAGCCAGCAGGGGAGGGAAGAGGCACTTCAGTTTGGGCTGGTGTTCGTGGAGTCGGCCCTGGCCCCGGGAGTCGAGTGGCCCCGCCTGGCTGTGGCTCCAGCGCTGGCGTGTCACAGAAGACCCCGGTGGCGGTGGACAGGTAGGCACTTGGCAGCACTCCCAGGGCTGGGCCCGGCCGGGGCTCTGCGCAGGCTCCGCACGCAGCTAGGTCATCAGAATGGGCTTCTGCCGAACTTCCAGGATGTCTACGGCCGGCGGGAGGGAAGGACATAAACAGCAACATTCAGCAGCAGCGGGTGCCACGGCCACGCCAGTGCCACTTCTAAAGGAACCCGCCTTGGCCACTCGCGCATCTCCCGTCCAGGCCTCACAGACTGCAGGGGAGATGCAGGCTCCACCATCCCGACCCTGCAGACTGGGAAAGGGGCCTGCAGCCGTGGTGCACCACGCAGCGGCTCAGGGATAAGCTGGTGTGGGGGCCAGGGCCACTGCCTGTCACGGCTGCTGCAGGCCTGGATTGGTGAGGTGGCAGCAGGTGCACCAGAAAGCTGAGCAAAGGAAGGACTTCGGCTCTGGGAAAGCTACACTCCACCCAAAGCCTGAGACAAGGAGGCCGAGAGCCCTGCAGAGAAACCCGACTGACAGGACTGGGCGAGATGACTCCAGGTGGCTGGAAAGACCCAGGGCCCTGAAGGCAGAGCTGGCTATGAGGAGGCGCGGCTGTGTCCCCGCATCAGCCAGCATTACCTGTTAAAATCCGATGCAGCGGCAAAGTGACGTAGGTTAAGTGTGCATAGAGAAGGAAGTTTCCATCCGCTCTGTTGAGCTTCAGCCAGGACCCGACCAGCGACCGTCCCGTGCCCGACAGGGACCGAGACCGCAGGTTGGTTGCATTGTGCAGATCGGCTGGAGGACAGAAGGCTGGGTCAAGGCCCACAGCACGGGCTGCAGGGGAAGCAGGAGGCCAGCTCCCAGTCCAGGCTGAGGCCACACTCTACCGAGGACAGGGCACTCCTCACCAACACCCCCACGCCAGCACCCACACCTCCAGCAAGAGCTGCCGCCTCCTCACCTCTGGCATACCTCCCCGCTTCCCCCAGGGCCCAGATCCACGCCTCCACCTCCAGGAAGACGTCTTTGGCCACCCTCATCGCTCCCTTCTCTGTCTGGAGCTTAGTCTCCTCCGGGGGTCTGGCATACACCACACTGTGTAATTCTCTGCGTCCGTGGGCCCTGTCCCTGGAACTAGGCACCGCCACCTGCAGGGCATGGGAGCAGCAAGGCTTGGCCAACCTGCACGGTTACCCAGTCTTAGGTCCAGGGTGGGGGAACCTGCCCCAGAGAGGCAGACTTGGGCAGTGATCAACACTTCTTGCTGATTCGGGAACAGGCGCAGGTGGAGAAGCCGCTGGCCCAAGTTCACACAAGAGTGGGCTGGGGCCAGTGCTGGAGTCCCTGACCCGGGCCAGGGCCTTGGGCAGTCAGGGCCCCTGCCTCTTGGTCCCACTGGTCAGGACAAAGACTGCCACCTCTTCTTAACAGTGCTGCAGCCCCAGCTCCCTGCTGGGGGAGGTGCTCAGTGGGAGTTGTCAGCAAATCCTTCACTTCTTTTTTGAGACGGAGTTTTGCTCTTGTTGCCCAAGCTGGAGTGCAATGGCTCAATCTCAGCTCACTGTAACCTCTGCCTCCCAGGTTCAACCACTTATCCTGGCTCAGCCTCCCAAGTACCTGGGATTACAGCCATGCACCACCATATCCGGCTAATTTTTTGTATTCTTAGTAGGGATGAGGTTTCGCTGTGTTGGCCAGGCTGGTCTCAAACTCCTGACCTCAGGTGATTCACCCGCCTCGGCTTCCCTAAATGCTGGGATTACAGGCGTGAGCCACAATGCCTGGCCGATCCTTTACTGCCATACACTCAACAGACATGCACACTGCGGAGCCAGGCGCCCGCTGGGTTCTGAGGACGACAGGAACACACGCGGTCTATGCCAGGAGAGGTGGCAGAACCTCCCAACCTGTCTCTGATGGCCATCCCAGTCCACAGAAGCCATTTCCCACAGGGACTGCTGAGTGGCATTTTGAATATGCTAATCTGATTGTGTCACTCCTCGCTTAAAATCACCCAGTGGCCTCCCCAGGCTCTGGGAATGACTCCTGTATTCTGGACAGTCCCTGAGTGAGGACAGGGAGCAGGCACAGGTGCTCAGGAGAGAGTGCAGACTATGCCTGGGCAGGACTGATGGGCATGGGAACACCCAGGCAGACTCCTAGAGGCCGCTGGACAGGGGCACAGGGAGGCCAGAGGGGAAGCCACACAAGGTGGCAGCTCTGTCACCAAAGAGCACATGGCCCTGGGAGGCTGCACAGAGCCAGGAGGGCCGGGACACACCCTGAGGGTGAGCTGGCCCACGGCAGCACAGGGGAGGGGCCTCCTCTCTCCCTTCACACCCGTGTGCGCGGAGCCGTCAGATCACCCAACGGTCTCCCTTAAGCAGGCTGAAAGCATAAGAGAGCTGGAGAATACCCTGAAACTGACAAACTGCTGCCTATCTGCGCTCCAGACACTCTGCTAAGGAGACACCTAGGCCCACCGGGAAGGGACCCCCAGAGGCAGCCATTTCTGTCTGTCCCCGGCTCTACCCTCAGCTCCCGGAGGGGTGCCTGGCCTATGGCACCTACTCTCTTAAGTGTTGCCGAATGAACAAATGAATGAATGAATGATTGAATCACTGGTCTAGATCGAGAGGAGACTGAAGGGTGCAGGGGCCTAGGGCACACAGTCGGGGGTCACCTCCACCGTCGTCCTCCCGGAAGAACTCCTCGCTGTCATTGGCTGAGTGCGACTTCTTCATCTCAGCAATCCGGTTCCGCGGCACTTTCCTCTTGAGGGACGGGGAGAAGAATGCGGGCCGGTTGTTCCGCTCTGGGGTGGGGGGCGTGCTGAAGGAGGTCACCTGGAACAAGGAGCCCAAGTCACAAGAGCAGCAGAATAGCCCCCGACCTGGGGGTCCCCACACCCCTCCTGTCCCACCTCACACAACCCAACACAGCTCCCAGGAAAGAGGCTACTCGGCCAGGTGGACCCAGCCCCCAGCCGGCCCATGCTAGGTGAGGCCTAGAGACTGGAAGATGCGCAGGGGCCAGCAGGCCACCTGGACACCAGTGCTGCCTGAGGAGGGGCGAGGGTGCCGTCACTAATGACACAAAGACCCCCCTCCTCTGGGCCTCAAACACCGGATGGGGTTGTTCAAGCACAAAGTAACAACAGCTGCTGACGCTGAGCAAGCACCCGCCCCACACAGACCCACCAAACTTCCCAGCTCCGTGAGACAGGGGCTGGCGTCAGTCCATCTGACAGATGGGGAAACTAAGGCAAGGACCGAGACCTTGGCTTGCCTGTGGTCACCAAGCAGGCCAGCAGCTGCCCCGTCTTCTGTCCCCCAGGGCCACACCACTCACCCTACTGCTCAGGGCTGAAGTGGTCCCACCCTCTTGCTCCCACCACCCATCGTAGGAAGTACTGTGCTAAGTAGCTCTAGGTCTCTGTCTCCTCCTCCCCACTTCTAGTCACGTTTGGTTCTGTTCACCAAACATTCAGGGCCAGGCAGGCACAGCACTAAGAACAGACAGGCACATGGCAGGTCCCTGCCCTCAAGGAGCTCACAATCTGCTGGGGATGACAGACTCAGAGAGTGACAACCATAGACAGCATGCTGGCTGTGGAAACAGAGAAAGAGAAGCACAGGATACACAAAGCACAGAGGCAAAAGGGATCCACAGCCTGGGAAATCAGGGAAGGCTTCCTGGAGGAGACGCCGCTGGAGCTGGGTCTTGAAGGACGAGTAGGAGTTCGCCAGGTGAAGAAGGGGGGGAAGGGCGTTCCAGGCAGAGGGAACTTGGCCCATCTCCTCCCTCCTCCCCATGCCAACAAGAATCTGAGGAGCAAGATGAGCTGGGACCGAGACTTCGGGAGCCCCGTCAGCCTCCTCGTCATGGCTCCGACATCCACCAAAGTCCTGGCAGCTGCTGGGCTCCAGACGGTGCTCCCACAGCCGGGGAAGGTTTTTAAAAGATAAAAGAAACAAACAGCAGCAACCACAACACACAGAGTCGGCATGTATCACGCACTGGCTCCGACGACCCCGCCGGAGGAGACAGGCAACAGCGGGCGCACAGGTGGTGGTCCCCAGGGGCCAGCTCTGCTGCTGACTGTGTGACACTAGCATGTCCCTCCCCCCGAACCCCAGGGCTGCCCTGCCGCTAAGGCATTGGGGGTTTCACATGCCTCACAGCCACTCCCACTGGACAGACGGGAAAACCAAGACTCAGGCAGGTCTAGTGACCTATGGTCACTCAGCCCTCGTGCTGCGGCTGGAGGCAGTACCGGGGTTTCTCCAGCCCAGAGCTCGGGCCGCATCTTCATAAGGACTTTCACACACACATTTTTGTCAGAGTCCCAGGGGATCACATAGAACCAGGGAGAAGAACCCGGCTCTTTGTCTCAGAAATGAACTCAGAAATATAAAACACCTCATTCCAAGAAGAGAGAGGCCCTGCGCCTGGAATGCTCACCCATCTTTGGAAAAAAGAACACTTGCTGCCTTTGGCTTGTAAAACACATTCATTGCAGAAGATCAAAAAAAAAGGTACACGCAAGAGAAAGAAAACCAACATCTGACCACCTGGAGATATGCATGGTTAGGGTCTTTCTAGAATTAAAAGAGTAACAAATGCACACTCCCTCATCTCAGGCAGCCTGCGGGGATGGCTTGTTTACATTCCACGCTAGGTCAACAGCAACAGCGACTACAGCAGCTGCCTCCTGGGAATCCTCCTGAGGGCCAAGCCCCGGACTCCTCAGAGCCTCCCGTACACTCACGGGGCAGGCATCCATGTGCCCTGTCTCTAGATGAGAAAACTGAGGCTCGGAGGGGAGAAGAGACACATCCAAGGTTAAGAGAGCAGCAGAGCAGGATTCCGGCTGTGGGCGGCGTCTCTCCTGGACAGCAGACTGGCAAGACTGAGGCCGGACCTGTGCCCAGGGCCTGCCCAGGTGCAGCACACCCGTCCTCTTCCAAGACCTACAGCTCTGGGCAGCCCCTCTGGAAGACACGGGCCGAGCAAAGCAGCCAGTGGGCTGGAGGCCTTCTCCCGTCTGTGCCCACCAAAGGCTTCGGTGAACAACGCTGCCGCTGGCCTCAGCCTCCCACCCTGGGGAAGGGGCGTGGCCTAGACAGAGCAAGGTCCCAAGCCCAGTGCTATCCCAAGAGAGCTTGTGACCTGCAGCAAGCTGGCAAGTCTGGTTTCCAGGTGTGAGGCAGGAACGCCTCCCCTGCAGCAATGCCTCATGCAAACCGCCGGACAAAGAGAAGAGCTGGGTGGTCTAGGCCTCTGCACGCTCTGGCTGACCCCCAGCCACCATCATCCCCATCTTGACTCCCCGGGGAAGGCCGGCCATGTGCCCACGCTCACCCAGCAGGTTCACCCAGGCAGGCATCAGGGCCGGGCCTGGGTCCCTAGCCAGTCTCTTCTGCCCACTGGCCCTGTGGACTCAGTCTGGCTTTGTGGCATCTCAGAAGGGCAGAAAGAGCTCTGACCCAGCACCAACCTGCTGTGTGACCTTGGGCAGGCACAGCCCTTCAGGTCTGCAAGGCAGGAATGCCTCCCCCGCAGCCACACCTCATACAAACCGCTGGGCAAAGAGTAGGGCTGGGTGGTCCGGGCCTCTGCATGCTCAGCGCCTTGGCCCACACATGGTGGGTGGGGACGATGACATCTACGTCCCCAGGAGGCCGTGAGCATGGGGGAGACGATGGGAAGCGAACCTGAGGGACGGGAGGCCCTGCCCCCAGCCCTGCAGCCCTTACCCGCTCGTGCATGGGTGAAGCTGGGCTGGAGTCCTCTTCTGTCCCACAGGGGGACGTGTCGCCTGTGGACACTCGGCTGACCGCCATCTCAGCATGGCCCTTGCCCTGGGGGCCCTTCATACGGACAAACTCCATGTTGTTGTACTTGTAGAAGCCAAACGACATCTTCTGTGCCATGCGGGCGGCCACGCTCACCTGTGGGCCGGCAGGGGCAGCCTGAGTCAGGAAGGTAGGGAGGCCTCCATGGGGCCCCTCCCTGGAACATGAACAGCCAGGGTGACCATCTCTCAAGGAATGACCCTGAGGGCTGCCCAGGAGGGAGGGTCTGGACCAGCAGGTGGGGCAGCTGGAATGGACCCACACCCCTGCCTGGCGCCCCTCCCAGCATCCAGTGAACCACACACCAGGCTGAAGACAGAGCCTCAGGCTAGTAGCGAGGCTGGTTGTGGATGGCACCCACTGCAGGAGAACGGCCTGCTCAGTCAGGGGTGACTCAGAGCGCTCCCAGGGCCAGTCACAGGAAGCAAGGGCAGTAAGGGGGTGACAGCGACACCATCAGCTGTCACTTCCCAGGAAATGAAAGACTGAGGAGGAAGTCCCCGCTCGCATTTCAGATGAAGGCAAGTGGCCCTGTGGGCAGAGGCCGACCATGAAGGATGATGTTAGAGGGCAGGGAGCGCCTACGAGGAACCCCAAGGGGCTGCCGGTGTCCCCAGTGGCCGACATCTCACAGAAGCAGGCTGGGGGGCCCTGTGGTGTGGACCAAGGCGGGCTGTGGAGCTGCCACCCCGGGGCCTGGGAGAGCACCCCTGAGGCTGCCGGCTCTCACCCGGTTGTCGTACACCTTCTTGAGCGCCTCGTAGCGGATGGAGCCCTGAAAGATGACCCCCTGGAACGTGTTGGTCTTGTCACTGGCCACCAGCTCCACACACACCATCTCTCCTTCCCCCACAGTCATGTCACTGAATACCTGGGGCAGGGTACAAAGAGACAGGGATGTGACGGTCAGGGCCCACTGCCCACACCACAGCCCAACTGCCAGGGAGGACTGCTCAGAAAACCCCATTTCGTAGGGGTCAACTGGCTCCCTGCCCCACACACTCCCTGTGGCCCCATGCCCTCTGAGCCCCACGGGACAGGGACAGCCTCACATCGGGGCAGGGATGGAGCAGTAGGAGAGGATAGGGACCCTTATGGTGACTCTGAGACTGGCAGAAGACGCATGCCCTCATCATGGTTGAGCAGGACTGTCGGCCACTGTCTGGGCCCCTCCATATCATCTAGGGGTACCCAGCCCTACCCGCCACACCTTTGAGGCTGTGTGGCCAAAGGCTCGATGGTGGCAGGGTGACCACCATCTAGGGGGACAACGCCAGACTAAGGTGCCACAGGGCCCATCCTGCTGCCTTTCCGAGTCATTGCTCCCAGGGCCTGGTGCACAGCCTGCAAGCTTCGAGGTCACAAGACTTAGATGCAAATCTCAGCTCTGCTGGGCACGAGCTGCATGAGCCTGGAGAGAGGACATGGCCTCCCTGAGCCTGGGATCTTCCTGCAGACGTGCGCACCTTCCTCCTAAGTCCTCAGGGGCCCAAGAGCCTTGGATGAGCACAAGGACCCCGACCGGGGCCTCAACAGAGGAGAGGAATGGGCGAGCAGTGCGGGGAGTGGGGATGGCCTGCCCTCCACCCCACCCGCCCAGTGCCCTGTGTTTCTCGGTGAGTCTCGTTCTGCCCAGGTCCCTGTGGCTTGGCCCAGAAGACTCCGGAAGCCCCATCCCTCTTTGACATCCTAGGATTCCACGTCAGTGCGGGTGTGGAGGTGCTGCTTTACAGTTTACAATGGCTCCTCTCGCCTGGGCAGCATTTCTTGTGGGAGTTTATGAGGCATCCTCCCACTCAGGAGCCTTCCGGTCTTCAGCCCTGACAGTAAGTAGGACACATGATCTTGACACTGATTTACAGAGGAGGAAACGGAGGCTACGGCGGGTGAATTCACCTGCCCACAAGCAAACACTGGAAGAAAGAGAGCCACGTTTGCCTCAGCTGGACTCTTCCTGGCTCCAAGCCACCCACGGCTTCCTGCAACGCTAAGACCTGGGGGAGAAGTGTCTGACACCCGTCTCGAGAAGGGGAAGCTAAGGAGAGAGGCCTGCATGGAGCTCACCTCCTCGAAGCTGTCGATCATGAAGAAGATGTTGGGGTAGCTGATCTTTGACTCCTCCCCCTTGCTGTCCATGGGGTGTTTACTGGGAGATGCAAACACTTGCTGGAAGAAAACAGATTTGGAGGACAAGTGAGGCCCCACCCTGCACACAGGCCCAGAGCCAGTCCAAGGATGGACCAGGGAGGCCACCCAGCCCACAGCCAGTCCAAAGTCAGAGGCCCGCCTGGAGGAGACGTGGGGAGGAGCTGGTTCTGTGCTCCTAGCATGGGATACCGGACCCCAGGAGCTGAGCCGCTTTCTGGAGTCAGACCCCTCACCTCAGAGGCAGAGAAGTAAGTGGGAGGAGGACTTGTCTCTCTCAAATGCTGGGCAGCCAGAGGCCTGCCACGCCCGGGCTGAACTGGCAGTTAGGAGACTGGGGACTCTAGCGCCAGGGCTCACCTGAGATTTCTTCTTATGAATGTGAATGTCCCCACCGTCAGCACGTGTGCACACTGCGCACGTCACCATGTAGTCCAGCTGGAAGAGAGTACGGGTCAGCCTGCATGGAGGGGTCAGCTGTCCCTCACGGCCAATGGGCAGCCTCAACCACCCCACCCCGTACCTTTTGCAGGATGAGATTCAGGCAGACGCTCTCCTCCCAGTCAATGTCAGGGTCTCCCAGGCCTGGCAGCTTCTTAGAGTCCCGCCGGTACACCTCCACCTCCACCTCGGGTTCAGCCGCCTGCGAGGCCCAGGGCAGAAGTGAGTGCCCAGGGCCACTGCGGCCCAGGCGTTCTTCTGCTATGCTGGGCAGGCATTAAGATGGACAAGGACTCCAATTCTTTTTATTTTTTGTGACAGTGTCTTGCTCTGTTGCCCAGGCTGGAGGGCAGTGGTGCAATAACAGCTCACTGTAGCCTAAACCTCCTGGGATCAAATGATCCTCCCACCTCAGCCTCCCAAGGAGCTGGGACCACAGGCACATGCCACCACACCTGGCTAATTTTTACAATTTTTTTTAGGCATGGGGTTTCGCCATGTTGTCCAGGGGGCCTCGAACTCCTGGACTCAGGTGATCCTCTTGCCTTGGCCTCCCAAAGTGCTGGGATTATAGGCATGAGCCACCACACCTGGCCTCAGTTTCTTTTTATTTCTTTTTTTGAGACGGAGTCTCACTCTGTCACCCAGGCTGTAGTGCAGTGGCGTGATCTCGGCTCACTGCAACCACCACCTCTTGGGTTCATGTGATTCTCCTGCCTCAGCCTCCCAAGTAGCTGGGATTACAGGCGTCTGCCATGACGCATGGCTAATTTGTTTTGTATTTTTAGTAGAGACAGGGTTTCACCATGTTGGCCAGGCTGGTCTAACTCCTGACCTCAAGTGATCCACTCGCCTCAGCCTCCCAGAGTGTAGGGATTACAGGCATGAGCCACCATGCCCAGGCTGGCTTTCAATTTGGATGCAGCTGTGCTGGCAGGGGCCTCTCAACCTTGTCGCTCTCACAGACTTGGGCTCTGAGGGGCTGAGCACTGCTGGGCCTTCTTGCAGGTGCACAGGCCTGAGCCCCGCAGGGGCAGAGCTGGGGTCTATGGAAAGAGGTGTAGAAGGCCAGCCTTGCCTAGGAGTGAGAAACAGGTGTCCCTGAGTGGTGGAACCTCCCACTTCCACCATCTGTGTGGTTCTAAAGAGTCACCCTGAGCCCCTGAGCTGAAAGTCCTCGGGCTCACAAGACTATGGTTCCTCTTGGGCTCACTTCATAGACCTGTTCATTGGCTTCTGCTAAGCAAACCGCTGTGGACTCAGTGAATGAAAGGCACATGGGCATGATAGCACGACTGTTCAAGCCAGCACCACAGCATGTGACAGGCGAAAGAGCAGGTTCCCCATCAGAAAGGGGCCCATGTGTGCACCAAAGCCAGGCCCAAGAGCCACTGGGAGCTGCCTGGTACTCCCCAACAGGAGGGTGGCCAGGCTGGCATGGTACACTCTGCAGGCATTCGAAGCAGTGAGACCAGACAGATTACAACCATCTGTGTCAACAGGTATGACTCACAAACAGGACACAGAGAAAAAGCTTGATATAACATGTACCGCCCAACTCCAACGTACGATATGTGAGAACAGGTAGAACCCACCCAACTCCACACACAGGAGCTATGAGAACAGGCAGAACCCTCGACTCCACACACAGGAGCTGTGAGAACAGGCAGAACCCACCCAACTCCACACGCAGGAGCTGTGAGAACAGGCAGAACCCACCCAACTCCACACACAGGAGCTATGAGAACAGGCAGAACCCACCCAACTCCACACACAGGAGCTATGAGAACGGGCAGAACCCGCCCAACTCCACACGCAGGAGCTGTGAGAACAGGCAGAACCCTCGACTCTACACGCAGGAGCTGTGAGAACAGGCAGAACCCTCGACTCCACACGCAGGAGCTGTGA
>NW_016107374.1:1524119-1554175 GCF_001604975.1 Cebus imitator | reverse complement strand
TGAGAACAGGCAGAACCCTCGACTCCACACGCAGGAGCTGTGAGAACAGGCAGAACCCTCGACTCCACACGCAGGAGCTGTGAGAACAGGCAGAATCTGCCCAGCTCCACATGCAGGAGCTGTGAGAACAGGCAGAACCCACCAGGAAGGAGAAGCCAGGGCAGCAGCTGCCTCAGGGGGAGGGTGAGCCCTGGGGTGGGGTGAAGGGGCCTCGGTGTTCTGGTCACACCCTGTGTCATGATATGGGGGCTGGTGAAACCAGGTGTTCACTCTGAGAAAAATCAAGCTGTACACACATCTTTGTGAGTTATTCTGTATAGACATTACACTGAAAACAATCTACCTAAAAGGAAAAGGTGAGGCTGGGGGCAGGGCTTCGCCGCTGGCAAGCTGTGTGATCCTGGGAAGCTTCCTCCCCGTCTTGGAGCTTTGGTTTTCTGAGTGGGTGTGAAGATGACCTGCTCCTTAGGAGGCTGAGGGCATCACGTGACCGTGGCACAGGGCTCGGGCCACCAGCACAGAGCCAGCCATACACAGAGCCAGGTCACCTTGCTGCCAAAGGCACAATGGGCTGCCCAGGAACACGGAGTGTTTTGCCCAGGGCTGGAGCAGAGAGAGGGCAGGGAATCCAGGACACTCCTCCCTGGGAAAGGCTGGACTGGGGATCTCCCTAGGGCCCTGGAGCGGTACGGGATTCCTGGCATCCTGTGTCCCCCACACTACAGCTCCTGCCCATCCACCCTCCCCTGCTAGGCCTGGTTGGTTGCTATGGTGACTGGGTACCAGCAGGATGGGAATGGGGAGGGGGCGGGAAGCAGCCAGGCTGCCGCAGAGGACTTGCAGTGCGCAGGCGCCTCTGCAGGGGCCCCCACCTCCGCCTGGGTGAGGGTTTTTGCCAGGAGGGTCTCCCTGTCTCCCCATCAGCGCCTCCAGACCGCCCCCTGCAGGCCGCCCTCAGTACTACGGCCCAGCAAGCTGGGAAAAATGCCAAGTTGGGCAGCCCCAGGACCCACCCTCCAGGCCCTGCAATCTCCATCAGCCTACTCTGGCAGGTCCCATGTGGCACACACCCTCCCACTCTGCACACTCTGGTCCCTCCATGGGACATGTCCTCAGTCCTCTGCTGCCCGCTCTCTGTCCTACAACCCGTCCTCCAGATGCCACCTTGTGCATCACCACCCACCCCCCTGCCCCACCAACCCTGCTCCTCTTCCCACCATCACAGCACTGATGGCTCCGTACCCCTGGCCATGTTGTCTGTCTGTCCCAACAGACTGGGGCCAGGTATGAGTCATTTCTGTGCTCCCAGCACTGAGTGGGAGCATTTGCACAAGGCCCACAGTGGGTATTAAATGGAACATTCTAGCATGTGAACAGCTGGGCTGCCACCTGCTCCCATGGGACTCAGGCTTTCCTCACGGACCTCGACACCCCCAAATCTTCAGCAGAGCTCGGATGTGGCCCCATCCCCTCTGCTCCACATTCCTCAGGCCTGCATCCAGGCCTGTGCTTTCTCAGTGGAGGGCTCTCACCTTTAACTTCTCCATCCAAGAAGGACCCCTTATCTGCTGTCCCTTTCTCCTCCCCACCTGGCCTAGCCAGGGTGCACACAACCCATCCTCCCACCTCCCTGCCTGCCCTCTTGACCAGAGTCGTGACCCCTTTGGGATCAAAATTCAAAGTACAGCTGAGAGTGTCTCGAAGGTGCCCAGTCCTCATTAGAGCCCCTGCTTGCAACAGACTCTGCCTTGGAGAAAAGACCAACAACTGCGGGGCAAAGGTTCTCTGCAGCCCGAACTCCGGTAGAAGCTGACAGGCCAGAATACGTGGGTAGGGGAGGGGCGAGTCCACAGCCCTTAGGCGACAGAGGGCCTGAGCCTCCAAGTTCCAGTGCCCACGGGTGGGAAGAGTGCCTCCTCCCGGAGCTGTGCTGAGGTTAGAGGGGCCTGAGCCCACCATGGGGGTCAAGGGCAGTGAGGATCCCAAGGCCCCAGCCACCTCCCTGCCAAGGGCACTCATGGTCACGCCAACCCCAAACATTCCACCCTCCCGGGTGTCCACAATGGGAGGACCCTCACCTTTCAGGGCACCTGCCCTGATCCCCTTTTACCCACGAGAGGAAATGACCTGGCAATGTCATACAGCAAACCAGGGGGAGACAAGCCTGGCCTCGAAAGCTGCTCCCCCAACTGCACACCCAGACAGGGTGGGCGTGGCAGCAGGCTCTGAGGGGCCCCAAGCCAGCTCTAGAAGGTTCTTACCCAGGGATCCCATCACAAGTCAAGCCTCTTCATCCATCCCAAAAAGCACCCTGCCTGCCTGAGTGTGGCTCCAGTCCCTGCCCACCCACCATTGAAACTGCTGTGCCAAGGCCACCAGCACTCCCTGGTACCAAATCCAATGGGCCCTTCAGACACAGCACCCCAATGGCTGCCCCCACTTCTCCGGACCTCTCCTCCTGGGGCGCCCTTCCCTCTCCTGACTCTTCCCCCATCTCTGGCCAGTTGCTCACAGTCTCCTGCTGGTTCCTCCTAATGGGACTAGCTCAGGGCTCGGGGCTGGCATGCAGGGACCCAGGTCCGTCTACTTGCAGAAAATCCACCCTGCACGTGTTCAGGCTCAAGGAATGGTTCCAAGGCAAGGCCAGGCTCCAAGTACCCACTGCATGAGCCTCTGCCAGCAAACCATGGCCCCCGAGTCACAGAGCCAGGAGGTTGCAAGTTCCAGGCCTGACTCCATGGCCCTCTCATTTCTTGTTTTTAAAGGAAAACGAAAACATTTCCATGTGTGGCACATGGGATTGCTTAGACATTTTACAAACTGCAAAAGTCTGTGAAAACCGGAGAGGGAACATGCAAAACGTGTTTTATTAGCTCCTCCACGCTGGATTTAGTGGGTGAAATACCTCAGGTGAATCCCTTCATCTCCAAGCCCCCTTTCCTCCTCTGTAAAAGGGATGAGGACACCTACCCTGTCAAGCTGCTGGGACTTCACAATGAGGCCAAGAAGAGAGCTCAGCACTGTGTCTAGATCACGGAGAGGGCTCGTAAGTAGAAGGTATCGTCATCATCACCACCACTGACCCAGGTCACCGTGCCATGGCCAAGGGAGGGCCCTGGGCTCTGGGGTGCAACCTTTGTTCTACCATCTACCGACTAACTGTAAGAGATCAGCCAAGTCAGCTGTCTCTGAACCTGTTTCCTCAAAGCTACAATGGTGACAGCAATCACTGCCCTTTAGGGTCACGGTGAAGATGAGTGACAATGTGACACCGAGCACATCCAGATTTGCGCATGAGACTGTCTACACAATTCCTGGAATACAGTAGGTGCTCAATACCTATCACTCACCCTCTTTGATATTCATGAGCACTGCAGGAAAGTCCACATGCAAGCTGACAGCAGACGCCACAGGGTTGCTCAGGGCACGGATGCGGGGCAGGGGTGGGTCACTCACCTTCCTCCCGTCTGCACCGCTTTCGCTGCCGGAGTACGCCAGCTTCCGGCGCACGTAGAAAAGCATGTCGTCCTGCCGAGGAGCCCACTTCTCCATGAAGTAGGTGGAGAACATCCAAGTCCAGAAGACAATGCGGTCATCCTTGAAGCACCCTGCAGAGGGAGGCCAGACAGGAGTGAGGAAGGACGGCCACCCTGGCCCTTGCAGCATGGCCTTGGCCAAGCTGTGCCCCTACCCCTGCATTTCTGGCCAGAAATTTTCGAGGGCTCTGAGATGCGCTGCCCCTCCCTCGCCACCCCCGACCCCCACCCATGAAGCATCCAGAGTCTGGAAGACACCTCCCGGGAGGCCCAGTTCCTCCGCCCAGCAGTAGCCTGAGAGCCCGTGCTCCCAGCCCCACAGCTGAGCCCGACTCCAGCCTGGGGATGAATCAGCAGCTTCTGTGGAAAAGGAAAATCCCAAGGAGCCAGGAACGCCACTGGCTGGCTGCTGTCTGGGCTGGAAGTTGGGAAGGCTTGGTGGCGGGGGCGTTTGGAGTGGCAGGGCTCTCACCAACATCTCTCACCCCCACCCACTCTCCCCAGCTGCGGCAATCCCAACAGGGAACCCGACTTAAAGGGACAGCCGCCCTCCAGCCAGCCAGGGCTGCAGGCAGGAACGGTGGGGAGAAAGCGCCTGCTTCACTCCTGTCCCACGTCTGCGCTGCTGGCCCTGAAAGCTTGCCAGCTTCAAGCTCATCTGAGCCTCATGGGGACTTCTTTCATTACAAATGGTATTTCTTTATGAAAAATATTTGTGTAATATTTTCCTGCAAAGGAGCAGCAGCCCACAGGCTTTGGTAGGGAAGATCTGGGTTTCTGTTCCTGAACAGCCACTTTGGAAGGGGTCAATGGGCGGGGGCTCTGAGCCATGGGTTCCTTGGGGCACATGCAGACAAACCGAGACCATAGGTGCACAGCAGGATCAAGAGGTGAGTCTGTCCCCTCTCTAGGCAATTCAGCACTTCAAAATATGCTGCCAAGCTCTCTCTTACCAACTCAGCAGATTAAAGGGGGCTGCTTGCTTTCTCTCTTTCTTACTGGCCACTGCGATCTAGTCCTGGTACTCAGGCTGGAACTAATCCTCACACTTGGAGATGGGGAACTAAGGGTCAGTGGTGCTGGGACCCTCTCCCGCCCTCACAGGCAAGCCAGTGGGCAACTAGGACTCAGCCATCACCTGAGTCAAATGCAGAACACTCCAGTCTTGGTTGACGTCAGCCACTCCACTAACCAAAGAACCAAGGCTCGAAGCTAGCCCCTGCCCTTGGCCCTCTGCCCTTGGCCTAAGAGTGTGTTGCCCACCACTCCCATGCCCTGCTTGGCTCCCGGGTGCTTGGGTAGCGAGAGGGAAGAAAAGAGAAGGAGGCTTCGTCAGTGAGGGGTCTAGGTGAGTGAGCCTTGTCAGCCTCCAGTGATGAGGGCTAGGAGAGCCCACGGGACTGGCAAGACCTGGCAAGACCTCCCAGGCTCACAGGCCCCGGTAGAACCAAACATATGTGCTGTCTGCAGAGTTGCTTTGAAATTCCTGCTGCATCTGCAACAGGCCAAGTCATGCCACTATAGACCCTTGCAAAATTAAGCAAAGCACTCTGATGACTCCTGGATAAACTCCAATTCTTCTTTACTTCCCCTTAACATTGTTCACTTTTGGTTCCCTCTTGGAGCCCAACAGAAAGCCTTTCACACAAACATGCCAAGGCTGCCCAAGTCGATGGCTTCTGGGTCCCGTGGTGGTCACAGAAGCAACTCTGACTGTGACAAGCAGAGGGTCAGTGACACGAGTGCACCATGAGTGCCACTCCCCTGGGTTAAGAAGTGCCCTTCCTCAGGTGATCTCTTATTCTTTAATAAAATGACATGGTAGTGGTACCGACAGCACCCAGACAACGATGGTAACAACAACGACAACAGTGACAGTACCATCAGCTACGATCTGCTGACGTGTCACATGCTGGGGCTCCCCAACACTCGATGGCTGATAAGCGCCCCACTGCAGAGAGGAGGAAACTGACACTTGAGAGGTTACAGAACGTGCCCAAGTTCACAGAGCCGGAAACGATAAAGTCCCCCGAACTGCCGGATTCCTACAGGCGGGTGCTCGCAACCTGATGAGAGGAAGCAACCAGAGAGGGCCTGGCGGCTGGCAGGGGCCTCAGGAGGAAAGTGCTGGAGATGCGCCCTGCATGACCCTCCAAGCCAGCAGGGTCTGACAGGGTCCCCTCCTGCTTTAGCATGCTGAAGGAACCCTTCACGGTTCCCTGCCCCTGCACTCCAGGGCACTCCCACCCACAGAGTCCAGTCTCCAGGCCCCAAGAGCCTGGGTCCCAGAGGCTGGTGCCTGCCAGGACTCACTCTTGAGTCCTGGGTCCCCCACCCACCACAAGCCATAACCTGGGGGCCAGGAGGGGGACAGCCACAGGGCACACACAGAGTGTCCCAGGCCCAGTGCTGGTCCCACCTGCACATGCTCCCAGTCAAAACACACAGCAACCACGTGGCCGTCAGAAAACCCAATGGGCCCCACTGCTGCCACCACGCCATCCAGGTCAGCACAAGCTTGCTGGTGCACCAGCTGCCAGCCTGCACACCCACCCTCCACACCACAGCTAGAGAAACTGCATTTAAAAGCTCCTTTCCTGCTCCCTCCCTTGGAAACTTACCTTTGAATTCAGAATAAAGTGCAAAGTCCTGACAAAATACTCCACATCAGACCCGCACCCCAGCTGCTCCTGACTGTCAGACACCTGCCCCCAGTGATCTCCGGGCGCTCATGCACCTGCCCGTTCTCTATCTCCAAGTTTCTTCCCTGGGATCTCTGCACAGGCAGCTCCTTCTGGTCCTTCCAGCTTCAGTCTCAACGTCACCTTTTCAGAGAGCCTCTCTTGACCCAACAGAAAAGGTGCCCTGGGGTCCTCCCTGTCGCAGTGCCTTGTTTTGCTGCCGACACAGCCCTTATCACTACCTGGGTTCCTGTAGCTGTCTGCTGTCTGTCCCCCAAGGTACAAAAGCATCCCAGGAACTCCATCTTGATCACCAACAAACCTCAGTGCCCAGATCAGTGCCAGGCACATAGTGGCACTCCATAAACACAGCTGGGATAAATGGATCATCCCAATTTCACAGGAAACAAGCTTCGGGAGGTGGGGCAACTTGTTCAGGCCCCCGAGCAAGGACAGGGCCTGGCCAGGACTGCCCACCTGAGGCCTTGCCTCGCCATGTAGAGCATAGGCCGTGGACTGGTCACTTGTCTTCGGCCTCGGGCCCCTCTGCCTTAAGATCTCCCAGAGAAGCCCCATTCTCATACGAGGCACAGGCTGAGCCCACCTTGCTTTGCTCTCCCAGGCCTCATCCACGGTGGAAAACGCCACTAGGCTGCAAGAAGTTGGTGAGTCTACCATGTACACTGAACAGGCCTGAGGGACAGGGAGACGGCAGGTCCTCACAGCAGTCAAGTCCCTGGCCTCCCGCCCCACCTGCTGCCACTGAGTGAGTCAGGAGACCCAGCACCAACAAGTCCCGAGAGAAACAGGGGCTTCAAGATTCACTATAAGCCATAGAATACCACACCGACGCCGGCACCGATGTTACCATTTGAGTACCAGCGTGACAAACCCAGCAGGAAGAAACACATCACCTGCAGGGAACCACACACAGGCGGGCACACACGCTCCTCCTGTATCTACCATGAAGCAAAAGGCCCTACCGTGGGAAGTGGAAGAGGCACGCATGGCAGAAAGAATTGCAAGAATGTCACTGGGGGGACTGTGAGTGGCAGGCATGGTGGCAGGACATCCCCAAGCCCAGGACACTTGAGGTCCAAAAGCAAGAACAGTCACAAAGGAAATGGCTGAGAGCCGCCCTGTTGAAACCAGTCAAAACTCCTCTTATGCCAAGAGAAGCATAACCAAAAACAAAAGCAACAGGAGACCCTGTGGAGGGAAACCCACCGAGGACTGAAGTCTGTGATATTAATAGATAAGGGTCCAAGGCGCGTACAACCCCGACAGACAAATAGGTATTAATAAAACGCCGAAAAAGGCAATATACCAAAACGGAAACACAGCTGCTTAACAAAAATATGGGAAACTAGAATCTCACTAATAACTAAAAATCAACTCACTAATAGCCAAAACTTCATACTAAAGACCAAGTTATCATATTTAAGAGAATAAATGTGGTCTTTAAAAATCAGCCCTTGGCCAGGTGCGCTGGCTCACGCCTGTAAACCCAGCACTTTGGGAGGCCAAGGTGGGTGGATCACCTGAGGTCAAGAGTTCAAGACCAGCCTAGCCAACATGATGAAATGCCATCTCTTCTAAAAATGCAAAAATTAGCCAGGCGTGGTGTGGTGATGGATGCCTATAGTCCCAGCTACTCAAGAGGCTGAGGCAGGAGAATCACTTGAACCCAGGAGGCAGAGCTTGCAGTAAACCAAGATCCCGCCACTACACTCCAGCCTGGGTAACAGAGAGAGACTTTGTCTCAAAACAACAGAAAACCTAGCCCTTAGGAAAACTGCTGGATTCTCAAAGAGTTAAACATACACTTACAAAACCAGCCACCAGCCACTCCTAGGTACCTATGCAAGAGAAATGAAGCACATGTCCACACAGAGACTGAAGCACAAATGGTCACAGCATCTTTACTCATAATGGCCCCAAACTGGAAACCAGCAGAATGCACACATGTCACAATAAAAACAAACTAGGGATCCATACAACACCATGGATAAATCTCAAACTTGTCCTGCAAAGCAAAAGAAGTCAGACATAAAAAGCTATTTACTGTACGATCCCATTCACATGTTTCAGAAAAGGCAGAACCGTAGTGACTTAAAGCAGATGGGTGGCTGCCCTGAAATGTTCTGGATCTTGATAGTGGCGCTGGTTTCACAGGTATGTATGGCCATTAAAACTTACCAAACTTGGCCGGGTGAGGTAGCTCACACCTGTAATCCCAGCACTTTGGGAGGCCAAGGCAGAAGGACTGCTTTAGGCCAGGAGTTCAAGATCAGCCTGGGCAACATAGTGAGACCCCGACTCTACAAAAAAATTAAAATTAGCTGAGCATGCTAGCACATGCTGTGGTCCCAGCTCCTAGGGAGGCTGAGGCGGGAGGATCACTTGAGCCCAGGAGTTCGAAGCTGCAGTGAGCTATGATCGTACCACTGGACTCCTGCCTGGGTGACAGTGAGACTCTGTCTTTAAAAGTGTATTAACAAATAAAGTTTAGGCTGGGCACAGTGGCTCACACCTGTAGTCCCAGCACTTTGGGAGGCCAAGGCGGGCCGATCACTTGAGGTCAGGAGTTCAAGACCAGCCTGGGCAACATGGTGAAACCCCATCTCTACTAAAAATACACAACTTAGCTGGGCGTGGTGGTGCATGCCTGTAGTCCCAGTTACTCAGGAGGCTGAGGCACAAGAATTGCTTAAACCTGGGAGGTGGAGGCTGCAGTGAGTCGAGATTGCGCCACTGCACTTCAGCTTGGGTGACAGAGCGAGACCCTGTCTCAAAAAATTAACTTAAAAAATTAAAAAACATATCAAACTGTTCACTCTATGTATATGCAGTTTATTTTACATAAATTATCCTCCAATAAAATTGTTAAGTCATAGCTGATGCTGGCAAGGGTACACTGAACTGGAACTCTCAGATATGCTAGAGAACAAAACGTAAGAAGCTAATGAGTATTTTCTCACTCCCACGCATCTACCTTATGGCAGAGTGAAAATTAAAAGCCTTTAACACAAAAAGGTTTCACGTGTTACTAACGAGAGAAAATGATGTAACAGCAATAACCACAACGAAAGGAAGGGACGTCGTAATGTCCTGCCGTTACTGACTCCTCAGCTAGGTAAAGCATGCCGTATATATTCAACCAAATCGTCATCAGTCTTTTTAAAGGATGGTTATAAAGACTACATGCAGGTACATGGAAATATGTGTAATACCACATTTAGTGAAAAAGCAGAACCCCGAGTTGTAGACACATCGATGACGACTGTGGAGCACATGGAAACACTAGCGGTAAATAGACCAGAATGGTAGGCGTGGATGAATTTAACACAGTGCTTCTTTTCTTTTTTTTTTTTTTTAACTTAATATTTTCAGTCATAAGATTATACTACTTTTTCCCATGATGTACAGCTTTAACATCATAAGACTCATTAAGAAAGGGGTGGGGGAGTGGAGAGAGAAGAGATTTCCTCTCTTCAGAGGGATGAAGGGAGGCAAACACAGACACACTCCACATCCAAGAGCCAGGAAAGGTCAGAACTGGAGGGATATCTCTGACTGCCGGTGGCATGGCACGACGTTAGGAGTTGTAGTCAAACATATGTGAGTTCAGGACCTGACGCTATCCCTCCCTGCTCAGGTGGCCAATTCATTCGCCCTCTCTGGCCCTTATTGATTCAGTCTGTCAGATGGGTCTTTAACCTGCCACCTTCCCAGAAACAAAGATGAGGACCTGGCTGGAAGTGAAAGTGCTCTGCTGGCAGCACAGCTCTGGCCACGGCATGTGGGTTGCTGGAGACCCTCTGCTCTGCATGTCAGAACCACTGCCACCAAGCATGGTAGTGTGGCCTGCCCGGGTGATGTCAGTGGGTCCCAAGCCTTCCAGTGTCCTTTGGCCACATGGTGCAGTCACTGGCTGTGAATAAGCACACGAGGTACAACTGGCTTGTGTGGTCTGTGAAGTCACTGCTGACTTTTTCTCCCACAAGCAAACCCCTTCTTCCTTCACGCTTTCCCAGGGCCTGCTGAGCAAGATACCTCCTGGGTCACAAGGTCTGGGAGCTGCCACTACAGCACAGAGCCTCCTCATCTCCAGTCTTCTCTGTCCCTTCTCCCTACCATCTTACCAGTTAGGGCTGCAGGTTTTCCCTACCCTCAAGCACAGTGGAGATTTATGGAAGCAGACGTGGCCCCTGAAAGCTGAGCCAGGCTCACTGTGGCAACACCTCGGACAGTTCTGTGCCCGCGGGCCTGCCTTCCCTCCTGGGTCCTATGGAGCCAGATTACCATCCAGTCTCCTGATCTGAGGCAGCCATGAACACTAAATCAGTCAATACTGACCCACTGGCTCCTAGGGGACATGCAGGGTTAGGGCCCTCTGATCACTAATTGATTCAGCAACTGATCAATTAACAACCTTGCTGTATGTGTGCTTCTCTTTTAAGATACCTTATTTAAGGCCAGATTCGGTGGCTCCTGCCTGTAATCTCATCACTTTGGGAGGCCAAGGCAGGCAGATTACTTGAGGCCAGGAGTTCAAGACCAACCTGGCTAACATCACAGAACCCCATCTCTACTAAAAATACAAAAATTGACCAGGCTTGGTGGCAGGCATCTGTAATCCCAGCTACTTGGGAGACTAAGGCTGAAGAATCACTTGAACCCAGAGGGCAGAGGTTGCAATGAGCTAAAATCACGCCACTGCACTCCAGCCTGGGCAACAGAGCAAGACTCTGTCTCAAAAAAAACAAAAAACAAAAAAACAAGATACCTTATTTAATATATAGCTTATTCACTAATGTTGAACTCATGGCCAACAACAATCAACGTTGAATGAAGCTTCTCTAACACACGCATTTTCTCCATGAAGTACATCACAGTCATCTTGTGCCTGGGAGAGACAGCACCTCAGCCCAGGGCCATTTAAATCACTGGCTAAAAGCACAAACAATGTAAAACACACAGCACCAACTAGACTGCAAAAAGGACACTTCTTTACAGTGAGGACTAACACAGGAAGGTGAAGGTGGAGCATCGCCTCGTCCAACCTCAGCTGTTGGAAACATGGGTCAGGTAAGGGACTTTTCACCACTCTGTGAATGTCAGTCACTAACCTGGAAGAATCGCGAGTACTGATTTTGAGGTTACAAATAAATTTCAGTGAGTAAGTGAATCTGTAAATAATGACAATGGTCTGGACCAGGAAAACTGTTATATGCCAGGAGTTATGGTGATCCGGCCGCCTCCCCTGCCTCAAGCGAGCGATCTGCTTCTGTAAGTCACTGTCTTCAAATTCCGGAGCTGGCAGAGTCCTTTCCAGGGAAGTGACTCCAGGGACGACCAGGGGAGGGGGAATGCAGGAGGCGAGCACTCAGCCTGGGTCGCCCATGCCCCAACGTGGCGTCCGCCACCTCTGAGTTGCCACTGGTTTTCCTAATTCTGCACAACCCTGGATCAGTGATATAATGGCACCAACAGCTCAACAGCACTGGTTTCAGCAGAAGGAGTGTGATGACAGCCTGCGTGTGCCCTGCATCCTACAGTTTATTTATTTATTTATTCATTTATTTTTGAGATGGAGTTTTGCTCTTGTCGCTCAGGCTGGAGTGCAATGGCACCATCTCGGCTCACTGCAACCTTGGCCTCCCAGGTTCAAATGATTCTCCCACCTCAGCCTCCCGAGTAGCTGGGATTACAAGCATGCACCACCACGCCCAGCTGATTTATTTTTATTTTTTAGTAGAGATGGGGTGTCACCACGTTGGCCAGGCTGGTCTCAAACTCCTGACCTTAGGAGATCCGCCCGCCTCGGCCTTCCAAAGTGCTGGGATTACAGGCGTGAGCCACCGTGCCCAGCCTACACTAGTTTATAAAGCCCTTTCACCCATTGTCTTTTCAGATCCTCATGGCAACTTTATAAGGTGGGGACAACCTCAGCTTAGTTGCAAACTTCAGTCTTCGTTTTCAGCCAAAACTTGAGACTCTAGTGGCTAGATGACTCAAACCCAGCCCCTCTAACAGAGCCCACATCCTCCTTCTGTAAGCCCTCATCCTTATCCTTAGCCTGGCCCTGCACAAGGATTCTCCCCGCTATGTTACAAATGCAGAAACTGAGGGAACCAGGGGGTCTCCTGGTGAACAGCTAAGAAAGCAACTTAGGCTTTCAAATCTCCCCTTCCCCGAACTTCTGAGTCCCCCATGGCGGCAGGGCGCTCACAGGGGCCACTCTGAGCCCTGAAGCACCCTCAGGGCTTCCTGGGATATCCTAAGAACCCCTAGAAGAACTTCGGACAAGGGCTTCATGCACAGGGGTTGTGGGGTCCGCTTCCCAGCCGAGTGCCAATTTAACATAATTTAATTATTTTCCATGGAGATGGTTCTTCAGAGGTACACTAAAAAGGAAGAGAAACGTTTATCTTTCAAGGCCTTTCACATGAATCCAATCACAATACGGGATGGGGGAAGACTTCCTCAGATTGGAGTTTCAAGGGCAGACTGGATTCCCCTTTCTGATGCACTGCCCACCTGGGTAAGCTCTCCACCTGCAGTTTCCTCATCAGTAAAATCAGAGCTGCTGCCTCCTATGGTTACCATGGAGACCAAATGAGCTCCCACGCAGTGCTCAGCAGTGCAACAGGCACTTAGAAACGATGAATGACAACTGCCACAGTGGTTCCTATGACAACCTGGAACATTTTCCATTAACCAGACCCTGGGAATAATCATGAATTAGATTTTAGAAGGCATTCCTTGAAACCCACTCCAATCCTTTTCTAAACCATTAAACCATACAAGTTAAGCAAGTCATGGTAAAACCCTAATTAAAATAGTTTATAGCCATTAAAAATGATGGTTCTGTATTAAATAGAGAAAAATGTCCAAGAGTCATGCCCCAAAAAAGTATATTAGCACAGCAAGACAAGAGGTGATTTATTTTTGAGGCGGAATCTCACTGTCACCCAGGTTGAAGTGCAGTGGCGTGATCTTGGCTCACTGCAACCTCCATTTCCTGGACTCAAGTCATCCTCCTGCCTCAGCCTCCTGAGTAGCTGGAACCATAGACATGGACAGCCACACCCAGCTAATTTTTGTATTTTTGGTAGAGACGAGTTTCACCATGTTGCCCAGGCTGGTCTCGCACTCCTGAGATCCAGCAATCCCCCAGCCTTGGCCTCCCAAAGTGCTGGGATTACAGGCATGGACCACCTCTCCCTGGCCAAGAAGTGATTTTGAGAAGGCGATTCTACCAGAGCTACAAGAAACAGGCAGCAAGCTTCAGGGCTACTCACACAATTTTAGAGCCTAAGAAATATGCCAATTCTTTTTCACAAGGAGGCATAGTATTGATTTCAAAGACCACACACACAGAAAATGACAGGCTAATCTCACTTATGGATGTCAAGACAAAAATCTTCAATATAGTATTTAAAGGAATCCATTAACTTATTAAAAATATATGCCATTGGCCAAGCAAGATTTAATCAGGAATAAAGAATGGTTTAGGCCGGGCTCGATGGCTCATGTCTTTAATCCCAGCACTTTGATCATTATGTTCACAAAACTAACTATAAGACATTCACAGAACAGAATAGTATGTAGCAAGTAAAACAATTGAAGCAACTCTATCTGTTCTGAAAAGGAAAGTTCTCTAGGATAAATGAAGTGAAAAATGGAGAGCAGACCAATATTAGAGGTTTTTCTCATTAAAGCCAATCACTGAAGATGACTCAGACGCTTGCTATGCACAGAGCATGCCCAAAAGTATGGACTGGTGGGCTGGGAGGTTAGAGCCTGTGGAAGAGAAGGGAGGTGAGGAAGCCAGATTGTCAGGGTCCATCCTGGCTCCAGCAGTTCTGGTCATGTGACAGACAAATCCCAAACTTCTTGGTGCCTTTTTCTTGACTTGCAAAATGGCAGTAACAATGGTATCTACCTCCTGGGTTGTTGAGAGTTTAAGTTAGTCCATCCACATGAAGCCTTTAAAATTGTGCTGGCACCAAGCCAGCACCTAGAATCAGTACGAGATAAGCACCCAGGGTCAGCACTGAGCCAGCACCCAAGATCAGCCCCAGATAAGTAACCAGAGTCAACACTGAGCCAGCACCCAGGATCAGCACCAGATGAACACCAAGGGTCAGCACTGAGCCAGCACCCAGGGTCAGCACCCAGGGTGGGAAAGTATTTACATTATTACTAGTGTCCTCTTGGCCTCTGGAGAGAAACTATGGAAGAGAAAGAAGACTCCGTGTTTTCATTAAGAACCTTCTCATACCTTTCATATTTCATACCCTGAGCAAGTTTACCTATACAAAAAGTAATCAAAATATTTTTAACAATGCAATCACTTGGAAAAATGCTCATGGTGGAGGAAAAAAGCCAGGACACAAAATTACACGTAAATAC
The DNA here is from genome assembly GCF_001604975.1 of Cebus imitator. Taxonomy (NCBI): domain Eukaryota; kingdom Metazoa; phylum Chordata; class Mammalia; order Primates; family Cebidae; genus Cebus; species Cebus imitator. The sequence goes on along the minus strand of NW_016107374.1, from coordinate 1,539,537 downwards.
TTAAGGGAAGGAAACTGTCTATTTTTAAAAATGCCTAGCAGGAAAGACCGAAGGAATGACAGGAAACATGCCCAGCGTAGGGTGAAGGGTGGTGCAGTACACAGATCCTCATCCTGCAAACAAAGACAAAGACGGGCGGAGCTAGAATGACTTTATCTTGTTTTTCAAATATTCTGCGGCATGTTTACAAATACACCCAGGCTTCCTGTGTGCCAGGCGTGGCACTAAACACTGGAGCCTGGCATTCTTGATCTCACAACTGAAGCAGGTTTTATTTTACAAATGAGGACGCGGCAGGAGGGAGAGACTGCCCGGCTCCGCGGCTGGCTGGAGTTGGCGCTTGAACCCAGTCATCCTCGCATCAGTTTCCCAGTGCCCCTCACCAGAGCACGGAGGCGAGCAGGATCTCATGCCATCCCCGCCCCGCCGCCAGAGCTCAGGGGAAGGAGGATTTGTTGGTAAGTAACACAGACAGAAGTGAGATGGTGGCTGTGGCAGGGGCCAGGAGGGAAGGAGGTGGCTGGACAGGGAATGCCAGTCAGCTGGGGACTTAAGGAGAACTATGGGTCAAACAGGCAAACGTGGACAGAATTCAACGCTCCACTGGGGAGAGACGGGTGAGGCCAGGACAGTGGAGCAGCCCTGGGGCCAAGGACGTGGAGTGGGAAGCAGAGCTGGAGGGGTCGGGCCCTCCTTGGTGGGTCAGGGGTTCTATGTTATCCCCAGAGGGCTGGAGACCCCGAAGGGTTTGGTGGGGAGCGGCTGAGAAGGCATCTCTGCCATGGGGTAGCCTGCAGATGCCAGGTGCCTGTCCCGGGACTGTCTCGGTCAAGGGCCTCTCGAGAGCACACCGGGCTCAGCAACAGACTCCAGTTGGCCCTGGCCACGGTTCAAAGGTGGGGGTCAACTGGCCTCTTTGGGGAGAGTCCAGGAGGCCCTTGGCCCTCTGGAAGCCGCTGCACCCAGGCAGCCAGGGCCGGATGAATAGGCTTCTGTGGCCCCTCAATAGGCCTTTCATCCACTGGTGCCTCCCAGAGCCTCTCCCAGGGCCTCTCCAGCTGAGGGCCTTCCTCCCTCGGGGCACAGAAGACAAAGGGAGGCCCCTGGCTGCCCTGACAAGGCACGTGGAGGAGGGGAGCTGGACCATTGCATCCCCACGTGAGCAGGGCCAGGGCTGGGCCCTCTCCTCTGACCCAGGGAAGTGTGGGGTCTCCACAGCACGAGCCTAAAACCCCTGCCTGGTTCCACATCTTCCTCAGGAAGAAGCCAAGGCTCCCTTGCCAGCCTCTCCAGGTAGCCCCCGACATCTACCGTGTGGTCCCCAATGTCCTGGCCAGCCTTGGCCCTTCTTCCCCAACCAAATGCCCTGTATCCCCCTGGAAGGCCTTGCTTCCTCTCACCAGGTCTTGACCACGCCACAGAGCACAGGACACTGGCACAGGGCCCACTCCCACTTGGCCCGTGCAAGTCAGTTCAGGCCAAGCTGACCTCTGCTGCCACCCCCTCCGGGTGCCCTCCTTGCCTCCCCACCCTGGCACTGGCTTCCCTGACGCAGCTGTGGCCCTCCAGGGCATCCCAGGTGCTGCCAGTGCCCACGCACACCTGACCATGTTGCCTCCCTTGATCTTCACAAAGATCCTGAGAGGTAAGAATAGTTCCCTTCATTTACCTGATGAGTGCCTTGGTGTGCAAAGCCTGAGCACCTGGTCTGCAGTTGCTCCGCTGGCATGGGGCAGGGCCAGGCCACAGCCCCACCCGCCTGCAGAGCCACTCCCAGCACCATGCTATGGGCTTGTCACACTGGTTCCTGACTACCCGTCCTGAGGGCTCCTCCCAACCCAGACAAGGCCCCTTGCTGGCAGGGCATCTGGAACCCAGCGCAGGCCAGTATCCACCGCAGGGTCAGCGAACGACAACAAACACACACAGGACATGGTGAGCCCCATCCTCGCTGTGCTCAAAGAACACACGGCAGCCTCTCCACCCACCCCCCGCTGCCGGCAGGCAGAACTTTAGTCATGGGCCTTAAACTTACACAACGTAGTGAAATCCTTGAAGTGCTTTCGCAACCCCAGACCACATCTGTGACCTCCTCATTGCCTCATTTTACGGCTTAGGAAACCAAGGCCTTTAAGTCTGGGTACCCTGCAAGCTGGTGGGGGCTGGGCTTCATATCCAGTTCTGTGGGCCAGCTCTGCCCCAGGCACTGCGTGAGGTCCTGGGGAACAAAGGGGAATAAACCCTGACCCTGACCTCGAAGTGCCTTGTATGGGTTGGAGGCTCTGCTGGATTGGAGCTCCCATAAAGCGTCCTTTATCGTCCTCCAAGCAGCAATTCCCACAAACCCCTGCCAACACCTGTGACCACTGCGCCTGCCACCCACACCCCACAGTTGTTTCCAGACAGTTTCAGTATCTCCTAAGCACCATCATCAAGCCGCAAAAGTGGCTCCAGATTCAAATTCCCATCTTCTGTGAGATCATCCTCATGGGGGCCTTATCCCAGCTCCTAACTCACTACTCTGCTCAGACACAGAAAATGTCCTCCTATACAACCAGCTGACCGCTTCCTGAGTAATTTCTCAGGGTGTCTCCTGACACCCACGCGAAGGTGCCCCATCTCGGCCAGGAGCTGGCACCACCAGCTTCCCCGCCCTTTCCTTCACTGCCTGGGCTTGAGGTCACCCAGCCACTGCCTAGTCATCATTCCACGTCCTCCCACCTCCATGTCAACATGCTCTGTGGCTGGAAGTCACGAGGAAGTCACAGAACCCTAGAGCCTTGAGGCCCACCCACTCCAGCCAGCTCACGGTATCTGCAGAGATGCCAAACTCTGGTGGAGGAACTCGGGCCACGTCCTTCGGCCACTCCCTCACTCCTCCACTCCCTACTCACTGCGCAGGCCCTGAGTGGGAGCCAGACACACAGCTGGACCTGTCTGCCCAGTGCTACTCACCCCTGCACCCAACACCTGGCCCACGCAGGTGCTGTGTGTGCAGGCCCACAAGTACTAGGTGCAAGGCGATGATACACCACACAGCACAAGGACGCAAGGCACCTTCTGCGCCTTTCTGCTGCTCTGCCTTCCCGGGGGTCTTAGGCCCCTGCTCTCTGCAGGCAGCGTCCTCTCGGAAGTGTCCACTCCCGCACTAACCCTCATTCCTCGCCCTCCTCTACTCTGACTTCTGAGACCCCCTTCATTGTGAAAACCAGGAGGGCTGGGCTCTCATACACTATGCCAGGTCAGGCCCACCCAGAAAAAAAGGGCATCAAACACTCTTCCCTGGAGAAAGGGGCATGTCTGAGCATGAGAAGGGCGGCCCCAGCCTTGAGACCAGGATAATGAGGTCCAACACCCCCTGCTGCCATGGGACCCTGCACGAGTGCTCTGCCTAAGTCCCACTGTCTCCCTCTGCCAACAGGGACAATGCCCTTCTCGTCACCGGGCTGTCATCAGAATGAAACGCTGCCGACACCATACTGGCGGAAATGAAAACCCCTCCATAAAGGAACGGCAGTTGCTCTTGCTCTGACTGTCCCTGGGAGAGAACAGGCCCCACTGAACTTCAGGGAAGATCCTGGACGCAGAGCCTTCTTGTCGCAGCCTCTGATAGAGATGACCTCATCCCTGCACCCTGAAGCAGAACAGCAGCTCCGGCTGGGGCTGATTCATTGGGGTTTGCTGCGGGAGCTGAGCAGCAGCTAACGAACTCCCACTGTATGCGGAGGCAGCTCCGTCCTCCTGGGATCAGGAGAAACCTGGAATCCTAGATCCCCACACCCTGGCAGATGCGTTCTCAGGGATGGCCCGGGTCAGCACCAGCCAATGCAGACAGCCTGTGGGCTGCCAGGATGGACCTGCAGACAGAGCTGGGGGTGTGGGGCAGGAAACCGACGGCCCAAAGTGTGAAGTCACAGTTCTTCACAGGGTGGTGGGACAACAGGGTTCCGATTTCCATTTTGTGGGGCCAGAGTGGGATGTGATTCTTCTCGCTTGTCTTGTTTCCTTCAAACCCCAGCACACACAGCGCCAACCTCCCTGAGCAGCTGCTCCTGCCTGTCCACAGTGCTTTTTACAAGTGGCTAGGTTTCAAGTGGTTGAGCGTGTGGACCGGTGAACATATGTCCCAGAACCTTGGCTGTGAGCAGTGGCCAGGTCAACCTTCTTCTCCCTACTTCATAAAAGGAAACTGAGGTACAGCTCTGCACGGCATGTTCTGAGGCTCTAGGTCTGCCCCACGCTCCCTCCCCCAGGTAGAGGCACAGCGGTAGGCAGTCCTACTCTGCAAAGAGGAGTGGAGCCCAGAGGGCTACAGTGACTTCCCTGAAGCCACTCATCAAATTACAGCGTGAACCTTCCCTGCCCTTTTCCTGCTGTCTCCACTCAGGAGAGGCCCTGTGTGGGGAATGCCTCACTCAAGGGCCAGCTCCCCAACAAATGATCACCTCTTCACCAGAAGGGGACCTCTCCACCCACGCCCTCCAAACGCCACCCTCGGCAGCTCCCCCTGCCACTCCCAGGGGCCTGCACCAAGGCATCCATCTATTTTGAGCTGGTGCAAAGGACGCAGAGCCAGAGCCCTGAAGGGGAGCTCAGGGAGCAAGAGAGGGACAGGAACTACACACGGGGGGCTGTGCAGTGTCATAGCACTGGGGCAGGAATCGACAGGTACCATCAAGAACAAGGGGGGCGGTGGCGGACTCCACCAACTGGTCAGGAAGAAGCCAAAGAAGGGCCCTAGAGCTGAGAGCTGAGCCCCCCACCCACACCCTCAACAACAGGGTGAGGAGGGTGATTCCAGGCAGAGTGTAGAGGGGCCCTCAGGGAACCCTCTCCAACAAGTCTTACGGCTGGAGCTCAGGGGGTCAGCATGGGCAGGTCACCAAGGGTCTTGGACTATATACCTGGCAGACATTAAGAGGCTCTTAAAGGTGTGAGCATAGGCCAGGCGAGGTGTCACATGCCTGTAATCCTTGCACTATGGGAGGCCAAGGTGGGTGGATCACCAGAGATCAGGAGTTCAAGACCAGCCTGGCCAACACGGTGAAACCCCGTCTTTACTAAAAATACAAACATTTAGCCAGGCACGTTGGCAGGCACCTGTAATCTCAGCTATTCGGGAGGCTGAGACAGAATTGCTCTTGAACCGGGGGGTGGGGGGACAGTGCAGTGAGCTGAGATCGCGCCACTTCACTCCAGCCTGGGCTAAATATTAGAGTGAGACTCCGTGTCAAAAGAAAAGAAAAAAAGGTGTGAGCAGCAGGGTATGACAGTCAGGAATGTCCACAGTGGGGACATATGGGGCGATGCAGGTGGGGAGGGGAGACAGCCCAGGCACAGTCTGGCATAGGGGCAAGGGAGGGCTGACTCCTGAAGCATGCACAGGTCGGGCAGCAAGTCAAGTCTTGGTCAGGCTGAGCTGGAGGTGCCTGAGACACAGGTAGGAGCAGATGTCCCAGGGAAGCTGGTGATGGGGTTCAGGCCATGCTACCCCAAAATACGACATGCTGGCATTTGAGAAAACAGCAGAAGCAGAAAGGTCCTCTCACCCTCCCCCTGCCCTTCTCCCTGAAGCAGGTCATAAGACCCTCATGTGAGAGGCACCCTCTCTATGTCCAGAGGAAAAGAACATCCTCATCTCTGAAGACACAGGGATTTGCTGAGGGAAGAATCTCAACAAAGAGGCCCCGATAAGCTTCACCAGTTTATTATCGCCAGATCACGTTTCTTCATCCAAACTCCTCCACAACTACCTGCTTCTTTATCGAACCTAGCATAGAAAATAAACAGTTGAGGCCGGGCGCGCTGCCTCACGCCTCTCATCCCAGCACTTTGGGAGACCGAGGTGGGTAGATCACCTGAGGTCAGGAGTTCAAGACAAGCCTGACCGACATGTTGAAACCCATCCCTAATCAAAATACATAAAAATGAGCCAGAAGCGGTGGTGGGCACCTATAACCCCAGCTACTCGGGAAGCTGAGGCAGGACAATCACTTGAACCCGGGAGGTGGAGACTGCAGTGAGCCAAGACTGCGCCACTGCACTCCGGCCTGGGTGATAGAGACTCTGCCTCAAAAAAAGAAAATACACATGTTCAGCCCTTTTCTTTGGACCTTCACGTCCTTATGAAGGCTCCTCTATCAAGTAAAACTTCTATTAAATTACCCTTTTCTCTTGTTAACATGCCTTGTTATAGGAACCTCAGCCGTGAACCTAAGGTGAGAAGAAAGGTATTTTTCATCTCCTATGTTGGCAGCGGGGCCTGGAGATCGGAGGGGTGTCTGGACTGGTCCCAGCGGTGTGTGTGGACGGGATACACAGCTGGGGGGGTGGGCGAGTGGAGGCGGGGGAGCAAGAAGCCAGAGGCATGAACGATCACCCTGTACTGGCCTGCACCACACCCTCCCTAGTGAGCGCCAAGCTCCCAGGAGTCAGGGTCAATCCTAATTCAGCACTGCATTTCCAGGGCTCAGTAAATACGACCTCCATGAATGATGCAATGGTGACTACAAATCCACAAAGTGTACCCTCAGGAGCAGAAACTGCAGAGAAGGCAAGAAATTAACAGGCACAAGGGTCTTGTAGGGTTGCTGGTGCTGGAAAGTGGCAAGGTGCCTATGAAGCAAGGTTTCAGAAAGAACTAGAAGGCAGAAGCCCAGCCCAGGGCCACCTCACCCAGGACCGCCTATCACTCCGAAGCCCGGTCTCCCTCTGCAAATGGGCACAACACCCCTCCTGCCTTCTGCTCAGCACTGCTGTGAGGACACACAAGGGTGTAAGGGCAGCACTTTTCTATCATAATTACACGGATAATCCACGCACTTCATAAAAAGTGAATTGGTATTCTGCTTTTCTCCCCTTTCTCTGCCATAAGTGTTGCTCAAAGTGTGAAAGGCATTTTTCAAGATTCAAAGCACACCCCAATACAAGGCATTTTTATATAAAGATACCGGACACATGGAGGAAGGGAACTCTGCGGTTGCTCGCAGGCCTGGGTCTCCTCACCCGCACCACAGGGCAACAGGCGGCACTGCTGAGATCAGGCAGCCAGCCCTCCTGACTCGTTGCCCTGTGAGCCAGTCAGGGTTCACTCTGAGCCTCCCTTACCTGTCTGTGTCAGTGACAGGGCTGGGCTGGTTTCTGCTCCATCCCAGCTCCTCCAGGACGTGCTGTGACCCAGAGGACATTCTGCTGCCTGAGCAGGAATTCTGCTGCCTGACGGGGGCACCAAGAGCAAACTGCCGCCCTACCTTGGGAGGGCCAAGCTCATCAGGCACAGGAAGCCCGGAGTCAGATCTTCTCCCAGGAGAATGCCCATCCTGCGGAGTGGGCCGGGACTGGCTCGAGGGGAGGCTGGCCCACCGCCTCTACATGTGGCAGGGCTGAGCTAGGCCCTGTACCTGACCTCAGCCTCCGTCTCCCTGATGTGCAGAGTTCAATTTGACTCAGGGGCACAGGTATCTCTAGGGTGAGGAAAGGATCCCATGGAACACTGATTTTCCCACCCACCTCCTGCCAGGTGTCAATGTCAATGATGTTAAGGTTCATATCGTTAGGGCTCAGGCAGGTCCAAGGACAGGTGGCTGGAAGCAGGCCAGATCAGGAAGGTGGAAGAAGGGCATCACAGCCAGTTCTCTCCTGCTTCTGAGCCTCGGTGGCCCCATCCATCAAATGGGGGCAGGGTGGCAAACAGATATCCCAGTGGCCACCAACCCAGGCTGACACACCTACCCAGGCACAGGGAATGCATTACACCACAGCTCCAGTCCCCCCCAGGAAGACCTTTCCTCACATGCCCAGGTGGGAAGGAGTAGGTATTTTGTTTTAAAAGTTCTCCAGGGTTCTGTGCTCTGAACACAGTGCGGTACCGGGTGGGTGGCCTGAGGCAGGCAGGGTGTTCCAGGGAGGGAAGGCTGAGGTTCAAAGCAGAACAAGGAAGCAGAGGCTGGGCCGAGTCCCCCAGCACAGGCCACACAGGGCATACAGCCCCTCTTCCAAGGAGTCGGTAGGCCTGGGTGGGAAAGGTCCCCTCAGCACAGGAGCTGCCGCGGATGTCACCTGAAATGTCTGGGAAATCACATCTGGTCAGAACGTGCTTCAATGACTGACTTTGCAGAATAGCCCTGGTGCCCACCTGGGGGGCAGGACATGCGCTGGGCTCTGACTCACCAGGGGACCTGGTGGCTGCTCTCAGGACACTGGGAGGGTGGGCAGGACGGCCAGGTTTGGGTGATGGGCAGCGAGCTCTGCCCTCCTAGGAAGCTGAGTGCAGCAGACCCAAGCTGCTGGAAACGACTGAGGGAAGGTCTCTCCAACCCTCTGAGCTCCGGTCTTCCTTGTAAGACACGGGCTAACTCCCACCTTGACGGGGGTTATGAGATTAGATGGCGTGTTGTTTACAAGTCCTGCTTGGCCCTGCTTAGCCCAACACTGCATGCAGGAGGGATCAGAGGGACAAGGGCCTCCAGAGCACAGCATGGGGACTGCTGCCACACATCAGGGCTTTCCCAAAACCCAAACCCAAACCCTATCGGGGAAGCCTGGACTGGGACTTGCAGAGCTCCTGTCTGTGGTTGAGTTCTGACACCCGGGGGCCTTGGCATAGGCCGGGTGCCAAGGTCAGCACATGTACTGACCCTGAGGGGCAAACGTCTCTGTTGTCTCTAAGGCCCCGGCAAGCTGGGGTGGCCCAGAGTGAGGGGTGACCAGGAGTGGAAGGTCAGTGTGTGTGTGGGTGCAGGTGGGGCGTCGGCCTGGCCTGTGCTCAGGGCTCAGCTCTCAAGCCTTGCGTTCCTTGAATGGGGAACAGGGGGCCTCTGCTTCCTGCTCTGGGAAGACGAGCCTGAAACCTGAGGAGGAGAGCTCTCGGGTGAGAAGATGAGGTTGGAGAATCACAGACTGTCAGGGCATAGGCCCAATGGCGAGTCTGAGGCTGGGTCCTTCCTCAGCTCCTTGCACGCCCTCGGCTGGGACGCCCAGCACTACCTTCCGAGCCTCACCTTCCTAGTCCACACAAGCTGTCTAAAAGGGTTCATCTGAAGCCCAGTAAATACCCGTCTTCCACCTATGGTCCTATCCCTGTCCCTGGGGGTCAGACAGCAGCCTCCAAGAAGCAGCCTCCCAGGTTGCTAGCTTAAAGACATAATCCAAACACAGTCACCTCTGCACGTATTAGAAAGCTTTGCTGTGTTATTTAGAACAGTGAAAACTGGATCCAAGCTATGTTTCCAACCACATGAGACCAATTAAGTAAATCATCGCGTGCCCACCCCACTCTCGGGCAGTCATTTAACGTTTAGAGTCTGAACAACATGGGAGATGTTTGAGGAACTTTAAGTGAAAAAGCGTGATTAAGAAACGTGTGTAGAGAAATCAGGTATTCTTTTAAAAGCCTCTAGAAAGATCAGAGGACAGGACTTTGCAAACTTAATAGTGTGTCTCTGGGTAACTGGAACTAGGAATAATCGTTTCCTCTCTCTTCTGTTTTCCAGCTTCTGTAACATGCATATAACATTTTTTTATACTGGAAAACAATTTGTTTGGGAAATCCAAGGTTGTTTTTTAACAAGTCTCCTGCTTGGGGTTTCTTTTCAGCAGCTTCATGGTGTGGCTGGTACAAGCCTCCCCAGCCGGATGAAGGAGGCAAGGAGACCCAGGACAGTGAGGGGACAGCGCATGCTGTGGAAGTTCCTCTGCAGAAGGCTGGAAGCCAGAGGCGGAAATGACTCCCCAAGGCCGCAGAGCAGGGCAGCACAGTGTCCTCACCCTGGCTGGGGGTGCCTATGCGGCCACTGCAGAGTCTTCCGTGCAGCTGTGGTCCTTGGCCTCTTGAAAGTGTGAGGTCCAGCATCCTCAGGTTCCCCCGAAAGGACCCAGAGTCTCAGCTTCAGGAGAGAGCCTCCGGGGCTGCTCCAGCCCCAGAATGGGTAGAGGCCGGAACCCACAACCCTTAAAATAGGGCCAGGAACTGAAAGAGGCTCTGCTGCCATGCCACACGGCCACACTTCCTCCCCACCGTGCTGGCCCACAACCAGCTCTGACTGCCTTGGGGTTGGAGGGCCCCAAGGAGCCCAGGGAGACCTTCCATACCAACTCAAAGCAGCGTCAGGGCGCCAGTACAACCCCAATTCCACATGCAGGCACCGGGCCGGACGCTTTGCATCCTGGACAACAGCAGCAGCCTGGTCTATGCCCAACTCCATGCCAGGGGTTTGTGCCAAGCCTGAACCTGCCATGTCTCACTCACTCTGTCACTTCTCTCACACAATCCCCAAGTCCCTGGAGAGTTTGTGGTCTCCAGTCAACAGATGAGGACACTGAGGCCCAAGGGCTGGAGTGCTTACCCAGGGCTCACAGGCTTCCTTTCCAGCGGTGCCTGCCACTAAAGGCTCCATCACTTATGCCCAGCTACACTCCCGGGCCTCCATCATGTATGCCCAGCTACACCCCCGGGCCTCCATCACGTATGCCCAGCTACACCTGGCTTAGCAAAGTGACAGGGGTCAGGGGTGGGGGGTAGGCAAAGGGTGCACAGCACTCTTCCCCATCCACAAGCCTGGCACAGGCAGGCATTCAGCACAGAGGCAAAGCTCTCCCCCTCACTCCTCTGGCCCATTCCACGATGCCTCCCGAGATGGCTATTTGCACCTGATGGGCCTCAGCCGGAATCGCAGGCCTGTCACCTGCCAGCTACATAGCCTTGCGTCCATCACTCCCCCGCTGAAGCTCAGCTTCCTCACCTGCAAAATGAGGTCATGGCAGAACCTACCTCTCCGGGAGCGGGACTGAAGGAAACACAGCAGGTGCCAGGCACTGGCTCGCAGCGGGCACGCAGCATTCTCGGCACTGATGGCCCCTCCCGTGCAGCCGCCCCACAAATCACACCTGCAGGGCTCTCCGAGGCCAGCGCTGGGAAATACCAAATCCTCAGCCAGGGATTACTCCAGCCTCGACTCCCACAGCCCCCCTTAGAGCCAAGTGAGCTTCTGTTCCTCCATCCACGCAACACCCAGCCTCAGCCCTGCTTGAAGGCCACATTGTCCACATACCCCTCCCGTGGGCCACACTGGCGGCTCCGTTCTCTGTGGCCTCTGGCTAAGTGCTTACAGCTCCACTGAGGCCCTGCCTCCATCCACTGTGGCCAGGCTGCCACACAACCTGTGACACCAGACCCTCAGCACCCTGAGGACGGGGCTGGGTGGGCTTCACCTTTGCACAGGGTCAAGCAATTAAGAGCTTGGCCTCCGACAGATTCAGCCACTTTCTAGCCTTCCAGGTGGGGCACATTACTTCCCCCAACCAGTGTTCCCTCATCAGGACAAAGAGAAGAACGGAACACTGTCTGCCCTGTAGGATTACTCCAAAGACAAAGGGAAAGAAGGAACATAAAACGCCCCTTCTGCTCTGCAGCACTCCAGACACAGGGAGAATCCCCCCAGGCTACTTAAAAAAGGGTTATAGCCCCAAACGCCAGGGACAAGTGGCTCCAAAATGCTCAGAGGCAAGTAGTGGATGTGGGCCCCACCCGCTCATGGCACCTCTCAGGACTCACACTGGGTCTCGAGCCCAGGTCTCATCCACATCGCCTGACCAACTGTCAGGGCTGCCCCTGTTGAAAGGGGGCCTGCGTGCTTGGGCTGAGGCCCAGGGCCCAGGAGAAGGCCCAAGCCCTGGTAGGAAGTGGCAGGGTTTGTCCCCTCTTCACCCAAACACCTGCATTGCACACCTGGCTCCTGAATCACCTGAGTCTTCCCAGCTCAGAGATTCTGGAGCTTGACAGAAGCCACCTCGGCCGGCCAGCCTGGCTCATCTGTGACCTGGAGTCACAAGCAGTGTTCTGTGGATGCAATACCAAAATCTTGTTGGGGCAGCCGCAGCCCCGCTGCTTCCAGCAAGGTTTGTACTTCAGCTAACAGTGACCGTGCTCCCACGGACTGTGCCCTCCCACAAGGCAGGGATCAGGGCCCAACACTCCTGCCCCTCTTAGCACAGAGCAAGCGTTCAAGTCCTTTTGTACTGCAGAGGCTGCCACAGACAAGCCTCGAAAGCCAGGTGTGAACCTACAAGGTGCCTTTCATCACGAGAGCTAAGGGACAATCCCTGAGCGACAATCCCTCAGTGCAGACCAGGGGACCAGTAGCTTTGTCCCATCTTATAGACAGACAATGATTCAGAGAATGACAACCACTCAGCCAAAGCCCAGCGTCTCCACCTGAGGCTCCCTTGACACCTTCAAAACAACCTCAGAGGACATGGCATGGTTCTGAGTAACCCAAGCTGTCGCTAAACAACAACAAAAATCTGGGAGATTTAAGTTCATTCATAAACCTAACAGGCTGTCACAGATGTAAAGTGGAGATGATCAAACACAACCCTGCCCCTGCAGCCTGAGAGGGCTGATGACTCAGTGGACACACAAGTGCTCCAGGACTGGTGTTCTGGCTCCTATGCTCTGGGTACCTGGGCAACCCCTGGGTTCCAGCTCCACTCTGCACATTAAGTTCCTAGTAAGCTCACCTCTCACTGAACATCAAATCTCTCATCTGAAAAATGAGCCCTTCCTGTTTTTTTTTTTTTTTTTTTGTTTGGAGATGAAGTCTCACTCTGTAGCCCAGGCTGGAGTGCAGTGGCACAATCTCAGCTCACTGCAACCTCTGCCTCCTGAGTCCAGGTTCCTCTAGAATAGTTGGGATTACAGGTGCATGCCACCATACCCAGCTAATTTCTATATTTTCAGTAGAGATGGGGTTTTACCATGTTGGCCAGGCTGGTCTTGAACTCCTGACCTTGTGATCCGCCCGCCTCAGCCTCCCAAAGTGTTGGGATTCCAGGCGTGAGCCACGGCGCCTGGCCAAAAATGAGCCCTTCTAAGAAGTTAAGATACCCATCTCTGTGGCCCTCCACGCCCTTCATCTGCCAGTCCAGAAAATAATTTTCTTACTTGTTCGATAAATGTTTACTGGGCACCGGCTCCATATGTGCCCTATGCTGGGCACCAAGACAACTCAGACTGGGTAATGCCTTCAAAGGCCTCATGTGCTAACTGGGGAGACAGCACACAGACCATGACAAGGCCACAAGCGTCCTGACTGTCCTAACGACACAAACCTGCCACAAAGAGAACACAGGCAGAACAAGACTGTGTGCCTGGGAGTCGGAAAGAGTTCCCAGGGGGCAGCATTGGAGCTGAGACTTAAAGGAAAACTTACAGATGCTCGGGGGGCAAATGAGTAGGGGCAGCCTTCCGGGCAGAGAAAACAGCAGGTGTCAAAGTGCAGTGCTTCGGAGCCCTGCAGGGACTGAGTTCAGCAGCAGGGTGAGATGGGAGACCTTGCATGTGCGGGAGGCCAGGAGAGGAGACAAAGAACTATCGTGAGAATCATAGGCACAGAAAGGCCTGGCTGGGGACACTCAGGAGTGGAGGGCAGGCTCTGGGGTCAGCCTGGCAAGGGGTCAGTCCCAGCTATGCTGCTTCCTCATTGGTTGTCCCTGGGCAGGCCTCCTGCCTCTCTAACCCTCAGGCTCTTCATGGCTGACAGGGAGACTATGCTGCTCCTTTGCAAAGTCAGTACTGTGTCAGAATTAAATCTGCGGCATGAGTAAAGCACCCAGCACATAGTAAGTGCTCAGTAAATGCTAGGTGTCATTTACACTGTTCACTGTTCCAGGAATAGCCCTGCAGCCTCCTTGGGGGAGGAGCCGGCTAAAAGAGGAGAGGTGCTCACGGGTAAAGGTGGTCAGAGGACAGGAGATGTGTGTGGACAGGGGAGTGGGGAGGAACTGACTGCAGCTGCTGAGTAGACAGGGCCAAGTGGCCTACAGCAGATGGTCCCTCAGGTGCATCCCAGCTCAGATATTCTGTGCCAGGTGACAGGTGGACTGCCAGAGTGGCACACAGTAGGTGCTCAATGACTGTCTGCAGAATGAATTAATGAGCATCCTCCAGTGTCTGCTCAAAACTAAATTTTGACACCTTTTCAGCAAGAAACCATTGAAACCTTGTCAACCACTGAAGTTCTTGTCCATTCCACTTCATAAGCACTCCCCACCCCCACCCCTCCACGAGGAGCACTCACCCCAGGCAGGCTAGGCTGGGGCCTGCTCACTGCGAAGCCTCTCATGCTCAGCCTGCGTCCTACAAAAGGGATTCAAATTTACTTCCTCTCCCCACTCCAGCCTCCAGGGTGTGGCCTGCTGAGGGACCCTGAATGCCTGGGACTGCCATGTCCCTGTGGCTGTGTGACCCTGGGGGTGAGTTTGCTCTCTTGGACTCAGTTTCCCCAATGGTGAATGAAGGGGCCACTGAGTGAATCTGGAAGGCTGACATTCCCTACTCAGCAATGCTGTCACCCCCTCAGAAATCCCCAGCCCAGCCTGGGGGTGGGGTGGGGGGCGGCTGACAATGTGGTATGAAGTCATTCCCCGCACGGAGGAGGGAGGGGTCTTTTCCATGGAGAAGATGACAAACCTGAGACGACAAAAGAGGGGGCTTCTCCCAGGCTTGAGCCTGGGCACGATCCATCAGTAATGGATTACCTCACTGGCTGGGAGACCCCACCCACACCTGCAGTCCCAGGCCCTTCCAAACAATACGAGGCTCCCCCAGCCCACACCCACCAGCAGATCCATGACTTAGGACCAGAATCACACTGAGAGAAAGCAGGCTCTGCCCCTCTGCCAAGCGGGCGGAATCGGGGGGCCACTGCCCAACAGGTCCCTGGATACAGCTAAGGGAGGCGAGGGGCCGGCGGGTGCAGAAAGACAAAGGCTTCGGAAAGCAGGAGACAGTGGCCAGGGCACGCTCGCAGGGAGGTCCACCCAGAGCCCACGAGGGCTCGGCCCTGCCGCGCTGGGCTAAGGGTGTACCCAGATCCCACGCCCACACTCCCTGCGGCCGCGCTGAGGGCCCGGGGCGAGCTTCCTGGAGAAGGAAGAAGACCCGCAGAAGCACGAAGAGGAAGGAGGGTGATGAGACAGAAACCCGGACGGACTGACACAGGGAGACGCCGAATGAGACCCGGGCACAGGGGTGCGGGGCGCTCGTCGGACCAAAAGCAGAGACGGACACCCCGGGACTCACGAAGACCCAGATGCAGGGGCGGGGGGTGCATGGAGGAAGACAGGGCACCCGGAGAGACCGAGCGACCATGACACATGCACAGAGACACGGACGCGCAGAGGCCGCCCCGGAGACACTCACCCCCGCCGACCCCGGCCCGGCTTCGCCCCCGGACCCCACTTACCGAGGCCGCAGACCTCGCGGCGCAGGCTGAGGCGGCCGCGCTCCTCCGCTATGGCACGCAGCATGTGCTGCAGCGAGCGCTCCTCGGCCTCGGCGCCGCCCGCAGGCTCGGGGGCGGCGGCGGCAGCGGCGGCGGCGGGGAGGGCGGGCGGCCCAGCCCGGAGCCCCGCGGGCGCG
>NW_016107374.1:1496512-1523749 GCF_001604975.1 Cebus imitator | reverse complement strand
CGCCCTGGACCCGCCCACTTCCAAACAGCCAGTCTCCGCCAATCTTCGGATGCCCCCGACTGCCGCCCTCAAACCGCTCTCTGAGTCCCGCCTCCACCCACGGTCCTGAAAGCCCCGCCAGCAGGATCACGCCTCTGAGCCACTCCGCCGCCCCTTCAGGGCCCTTTTCCCCTCCCCCGCTGCTGCCCCGCGGGGTGTTTAATTTGTCACCCGCCCTGTGCTTTGCCATTTCCACCAAGTCCCCTCGGCTGACTTCTGGGACCTTCCTCCGCAGAACCCCTCAAGAGGTCACCTGCCCCCAGAAGATGGTCTCCTGGGGAACGCGGTGGCAAAGCCCTTCCGGCCTCCCACCTCTGCACCTGGCACGGTGCGGAGTGTTGCGCCTCCACTTGCTCAGCTGCCCCGTAGGGGACGTCTCCCTGCCTTGCCTCCCCGAGTGTCGATGAAGGGGGAGGTAGGAGGTTAGCTGGACGTGTCATCCTGATGGAGCCAGGTCGGGCCAGCATCCCTCGGTGTGCTGCTAGTGGCTGATAGAATAAGGCCCTGGAGAAGCAGCCAGAGGCCTCCCCCAAACCTCACACCTCGTGGCCCATTTCCAAGGACAGGAAGAGAGGAAGAGACCAGCATTGATTTCCAGGTCTCCCCAAGCTAAATCTACATCACTTTGCAATCACAGCCTCTGTGCAGACCCCCAGACCCATCAAGGCCCCCCTTCCCTCTGTCTGGAGTCCTCTTCTCCCCATTCATGTGTAACTTCCTTTATGTCCCCAGTGTCACCTGCTCAGAGAACTCCCCTGACCGCCTTCCATCCCTCTTTCTTCCCTTACTCTGTTCTTCCTTCACAGGGTAACACTTGCCTTCTCTGGACACATTGGATACCTATGGGCTCTGCTTACTGTCCTCCATGGAGGGAGGGGTCTGTCTGCTGCACAGCTGTAGTCCCAGTACCCAGGACATTGCCTGGCACGCAGTAGACTCCCAATAAATAAATATGGGCTGAAGGCTGGGCATTGTGGCTCATGCCTGTAATCTCAGCACTTTGGGAGGCCATGGTAGGTGGATTGCCTGAGGTCAGGAGTTTGAGACTAGCCTGGCCAACATGGTGAAACCCTGTCTCTACTAAAAATACAAAAATTAGCCAGAGATGGTGGCACACATCTGTAATCCCAGCTACTCAGGAGTTTGAGGCAGGAGAATTGCTTGAACCCGGGAGGTGGAGGCTGCAGTGAGCCAAGATTGCACCACTGCACTCCAGCCTGGAAGACAAAGCAAGACCCCATCAGAAAGAGAAAGTGAGAGAGAGAGAGAGAGAGAGAGATGGAAGGAAGGGAGGGAAGGGAGGGAGGGAGGAAGGGAAGGAAGGAAGGAAGGAAGGAAGGAAGGAAGGAAGGAAGGAAGGAAGGAAGGAAGGAAGGAAGGAAATGATGTGGGATACACAAATGAAGAATGATGGAGAGGTCTGACGGGGACACAGGGGTCTTCCTGGGAGGAGCAGTGGGAAGGGGCTGTAGGGCTGTGGCGTTGGGCAGAGTCCTGGAAGGGAGATGGGATCTGGATTCTGGATTCTGCTTCAGGCCTCTGCCCCAGTTTTGTACCACTGGCCCCTGAACTCTTCAGAGCAGGGCCACATCTGAGCCCTCTGTGTCCCCAGCACCAGGCCCAGGAGGGCTCTGCAGAAGGGTGAGCAGTGAGGGAATGAATAAAGTGCACAACCAGGTGCACTTGGGTGTGTTTCTCTTCTCAAGTGGGCCTACATTCCCGTGCGGTGGCTCACAACTGTAATCCCAGCACTTTGGGAGGGCAAGGCAGGCAGATCACAAGGTCAGGAGATCAAGATCATCCTGGCTACATGGTGAAACCCTGTCTCTACTAAAAATACAAAAAATTAGCCGGGAGTGGTGGCACATGCCTGTAGTCCCAGTTACTCAGGAGGCTGAGGCAGGAGAATCGTCTGAGCCTGGGAGGCAGAGGTTGCAGTGAGCCAAGATGGCACCACTGCACTTCAGCCTGGGTGACAGAGCGAGACTCTGCCTCAAAAAAAAAAAAAATGAGGACATTGGCATGAGGGCTCAGGCCTCTGGTTCTGCATCTGGAGAGCTGGGGTTTGGGCTGGTGAACGTGAGAGCTGGGAATGGCGGATGAGACAGCATGAGCAAGTCCTCCAGGGCTGTCAAGTCCGACAGTCACATCCCTGTCTCCCCAAACCCCACAGCACCTCCTGCCCCTTCCTACTGCCATGCCTTTGCCCCCAGCTTTCCCTTGGCCTGAAATCCTTTCTGCTCCACAACTACGGTTGCGTTCAGGGCCCACATTGCCTGGGAAGCCTTCTGGTTACACTTGGCCAAGGCATCGTGTTTTTGTTTGTCTCACAAACCCCCTTTCCCCACCCCACCCTCCTGCACACAGTTGCCTCCCTGAATTCTGTCATATGACCAGGATTGAATCTAGTCATCAACACTTTCCCTGGCACCCAGCCCAGGACTGGTGTCAGAAAAATATCTGTTGAATGGATTAAAAAAACATCGATTGGGCTCTCTCTTTTTTAAATAAAAATAATATTCCAGATATTAGCTATACAAAGAATTTTCTTTTTCTTTTCTTTTTTTGAGATAGAGTTTCACTCTTGTTACCCAGGCTGGAGTGCAATGGCACGATCTCACCTCACTGCAACCTCTGCCTCCTGGGTTCAAGTGATTCTCCTGCCTCAGCCTCCCAAGTAGCTGGGATTACAGGCGTGCACCACCGCACCTGGCTAATTTTGTATTTTTAGTAGAGATGGGGTTTCTCCTTGTTGGTTAGGCTGTTCTCAAACTCCCAAGCTCAGGTATACACAGGATTTTCTAATGTTAACACATGCTAAATTACACTGTACCTGGGAAGAGGGCAGGAGCAGGACTTCTGAGGCTACAGAGCTTGTTCTGTTTCTTGAGCGGGGGACTACACAGGTGTGGTCAGTTTATGAAAATTAAAGGCCACGCAGCAGGGTGTGGTGGCTCACACCTGTAATCCCAGCCAAGGTGGGCAGATCACCTGAGGTCAGGAGTTTCAGACACACCTGGCCAACGTGGCGAAACCTCATCTCTGCTAATAATACAAAAATTAGCCCGGCGTGGTAATGCACAACTGTAGTCTCAGCTATTCCGGAGGCTGAGGCAGGAGAATCGCTTAAACTCAGTGAGCCGAGATCCGATATTTCACCGCTGCATTCCAGCCTGGGCAACAGAGCAGGACTCCGTCTCAAAACAAAACAAACAAAAATTATAAAATTTAAAGGCTGGGTGCTGTGGTTCACACCTGTAATCCCAGCACTTTGGGAAGCCAAGGCAGGAGGCTGGCTTGAGCCCAGGAGTTTGAGACCAGCCTGGACAACATAGCAAGACCTCATCATTACAAAAAAAAAAAAAAAAATTAGCCAGGTGTGGTGACATGCACCTGTGGTCCCAGCTATTCAGGAGGCTGAGAAGGGAGGATTGCTTGAGGCAGGGAAGTGGAGGCTGCAGTGAGCCGTGATCACACCACTACCACTGCACTCCAGCCTAGGCAACAGAGTGAGACCTGGTCTCAAATAAATAAATATACATATATATATATATAACTCACTCTTGACGCTTACCCCTGCCTTGTACCCCAATAAACCCAGATGCTTCTGGACGTTTGGGCCTTGCCTGTGTCCACTCATTGGTGGCGTGGCCCCCCGAGCCCAGCTGCTCTTTTCCAGTTCTTCTGTGTCCTGTCTCTTTATTTCTTGGATCCAGCACCTCAGACAGCATAAGGGACACCCCACAACCCTGTGGGGCTAGAAGCTCTACAGTGGCCTCAAGTGATCCACCTGCCTCGGTCTCCCACAGTGCTGGGATTACAAGTGTGAGCCACCCTGCCCGGCCGCAGAGCTTTTCTACAACTCCTCTTCTGCGTTTTAAGTGACTGACGGGCCCAGGGACTTGCCAGTTCAGCGTCCAGGCCCTGGCCACCACCCTCTCTTGTCCAGGCCTCAGTTAATGTCACTGTATCGGGGGCGGTGGGACTTGATCACCTCTGAGATAGCTCCTGGCCTTAATGTTCTGCAAGTCTGTAACGGGACTCATTTTTCGTCTTTTCTCCTTGGCCCCAAGAAGAAAAGGTTACTAATTCCCAGTCACGTTAGGTATAAACAGCTCCATCTGAGGTCCATGAGCTCATGTTCCAGGGGCCGGGTTCCAGAGCTCTCCCATCCACCACTGGAAATTGTTAACGTACTTATGGTCCTGTGAGTGTGTGTTCCAGCAGCTTCCGGCCAGACTTCTCCTGTGACTCATGGTGCTCCTTTCCCGGGAATCCCTGCTTCTCATCTGGAAAGCAGATGACATCTAACCATCCCAGGCCTAGACTGCAGCAGCCCATCCAACACGGGCCTTTTCCCACCTGCTACAAAGGTAGAGGCATTACTTGAAAAGCTTCAGCTGCCTCCCTCCCTGCCTCACCTTTCCGCCACCCTAATACCCCCTCCTAACCTAACTCCACCCCCACACAAAATATTTTCTCATTCTCAGATGTTGTCAGAAATTCTTCATGAGCACTCTACTTTTTTTTTTTTTAACAGGTTCCTGCTAAAATTCTCGTGGAGGGGACAGCCTTAAAATTATTATTAGGCATGACACCTCGGTGAGAATAAAAGATTCAGAAGAGACTGTGAACGCAGAAGTGCCTGATGGGATTGGGGATCGGGAGATACGTACTAATGTTTCCTGAGGCCCTGCCGTATGCGCGGAGCTTTATGGATGTGGACAACTAGAACCCCTGAGCCCCAGAGGGCAGTCAGTGTTTTTTCAGGTGTTAGGGGAGGCAAGCAAAACCCAGAGAGGTTGAGTCATGCTCAAAATCACACAGAAGGGCGGGCATGGTGACACCCATCTGTAATCCCAGCATTTGGGAGTCCCAGGTGGGCAGATCACCTGAGGTCAGGAGTTCAACACCAGCCTGGCCAACATCGTGAAACCCCATCCCTGGGCTGGGTGCAGTAGCTCATGCCTGTAATCCCAGTACTTTGGGAGGTCGAGGCAGGCAGATCACCAGAGGTCAGGAGTTCGAGACCAGCCTGGCCAACATGACAAAATCTCATCTCTACTAAAATACAAAAAAATTAGCCAAGCATGCTAGCAGACATCTGTAATCCCAGCTTGGGAGGCTGAGGCAGGAGAATCACTGGAACCCAGGAGGCAGAGGTTGCAGTGAGCTGAGATCACGCCATTGCACCAGCCTGGGTGACGAAGCAAGACTCCATATCAAAAAAAAAAAAAGAAAGAAAGAAAAGAAACTTCGCCTCTTCTAGAAATACAAAAATTAGCTGGGTGTGGTGACGCACGCCTATAAGCCCAGTTACTTGTGAGGCTGAGGCAGGAGAAGCACTTGAACCCAGGAGGCAGAGGTTGCAGTGAGCCCAGTTCACACTACTGCGCTTCAGATGGGTGACAGAGGGAAACTCCGTCTAAAAAATAAAAATACAATAAAATAAAAATTTTAAAAGTACACAACAAATCAGACCCGGGCCAGTATTCCAACCCTCCCATAACCAGGAAGGAAGAGATATCAGTGCACACTCTGGTGTTAACTCACCCCTTTTCTGGTTTAAGGTGGAAGGTCCACCGGAGAGCAGAGTGTGGAATGCTAAGTTGTTGTTTTTGTTCTGAAACAGGGTCTCATTGTATCACCCAGGCTGGAGTGCAGTGGCATGATCACAGCTCACCGCAGCTTCGGTATCCCGGGCTCATGTGATCCTCCTGCCTCAGCCTCCCAGTAGCTGAGAGTACAGACATGTAATACCATACCTGGCTAATGTTTTTGTATTTTTATATAGAGATGGGGTTCTGCCATGTTACCCAGGCTGATCTTGAACTCCTGACCTCAAGCGATCTGCCCACCTCTTTCTCCCAAAGTGCTGGAGTTGATTACAGGCATAAGCCACCGTGCCCAGCCCTGGAATGCTGTGGTTGTTTTGTTTTTTGAGACGAAGTTTTTGCTTTGTTGCCCAGGCTGGAGTGCAATGGTGCAGTCTCAGCTCATTGCAATCTCCACCTCCCGGGTTCAAGCGATTCTCCTGCCTCAGCCTCCCACGTAGCTGGGATTATGGAAGTGTGCCACCACACTTGGCTATTTTTTTTTTAAGTAAAGACTGGGTTTCATCATGTTGGCTAGGCTGGTCTTGAACTCCTGACCTCAAGTGATCTATCCACCTCCGTCTCCCAAAGTGCTGGAATTAATTACAGGCGTGGGCTACCTTGCCCAGCCCTGGAATGCTGCTTTGAAGGGAGAAGACCTACGTCATGCAACACGGGACAGCTTCATTGCTGGGAACTGGGGATGCAGGGTGTTCTAGGGCAGGGATGTCACCGTGAGAGAAACTGGATCATTGGGGAACCTGAGACCAGTGCTGTCTGAACCAGGCAGACCCATTCTGCTCTTGAGCCCTTGATCCTCCATCTGTCAATGAGAAGGATGCTAAACTAGATGTCCCCTTGGGCCTTTCCAGCCCCACATCATGGGAGAACAGGTGGGGTGAGCCAGGGCAGGGAGAGCTGGTAGAACCTGTTTTCCCTTTCCTGCCCACCCTCCCCCAAGGCTCTGGCTCAGAAGCCGTTTCCCTTGTCTAAGAACACACAGCCTTGGTACCCTGGGCCTCCTGCCTTGTCAGGGCTGTGATCCAGGTGAGCCTGGCCCACCTCTCTCCGGACAGAACCTTTTGACTTCTGCTAATGCAGCTTCTTCACATCCTCCCCACCCCCACAGCTTTGGCGCGCAGAGCCAGGTGGGACTTGGCAATAGGTCTGGTCATTGCTTCCATTTGGTCATCTCAGAATCAGCCCAGTTGGAGGCATCTGTGTGCTCTCTGCCCCTACTGAAGCTGTGTTATTGGTTAGGCTCATGGGGCTGGAGCTCACAGAATTTTGAGGGATGATGAACATTGTGTTAATAATTAACATTGGGCTGGGTGAGGTGGCTCCCACCTGTAATCCCAGCACTTTGGGAGGCCAAGACAGGTGGATCACCTGAGGTCAGGAGTTCGAGACCAGCGTGGCCAACATTGTGAAACCCCATCTTTACTAAAAATACAAAAATTAGCCGGGCGCAGTGGCAGGCGCCTGTAGTTTCAGCTACTCGGGAGGCTGAGGCAGGAGAATCGCTTGAACCCAGGGGGTAGAGGTTGCAGTGAGCCCAGATTGCACCATTCCACTGCACTCCAGCCTGGGTGACAGAGTGAGACTCTGTCTCAAAAGAGGAAATTAACATTGGCTGGGTGCTGTGGCTCATACCTGTAATCCCAGCACTTTAGGAGGCTGAGGCAGGCAGACCATGAGGTCAAAAGATTGAGACCATCCTGGCCAACATGGTGAAACTCTGTCTCTACTGAAAATATAAAAATTAGCTGGGTGTGGTGGTGCACGTCTGTAGTCCCAGCTACTTGGGAGGGTGAGGCAAGAGAATCTCTTGAACCTGGGAGGCAGAGATTGCAGTGAGCCGAGATTGCACCACTGTACTCCAGCCTGGCGAGAGAGCGAGACTCCATCTCAAAAATAATAATAGTAATAATTAACATTGTGTACTACTGCAAAATGTAAAAATAAAACAGCAAAATTAAAATTAATAGACATTTCATTAAACACCTACAAAATGGAAGGTTATGTCATCTTTTCAATTCGGTATTTACAAAAGTTTCCCTACATCTGAAAACTCTTTGTGGGTTAGATTTTCTCACATAGCAAGAATTCTGAGTGCCAGATGGTTGATGAGCCATCAGAAACTGAAAGTTACTGGTATTTTAGTTTATTTCGCAAACATGTATGCAAGACTTACCTCTGCTGGGCATGGTGTTGTGAATTTACATATGTTGACACACTGAATTCTGTGACTTAAGAGCCATCATTATTCCTGTTTTATGATTGAGGAAACCGAGGCATAGAGAGGTTATATATCTTCCCCAAGATAAGCAAAAGCAGAGTCAGGTAGCCAAGAAAATTCAAAGGCAAAATTATAAAAATCTTTTCAGAATTTTTTAGGAATTTTTTTTTTTTTTAAGATGGAGTCTCGCTCTGTTGCCCAGGCTGGAGTGCAATGGCGCGATCTCGGCTCACTGCAACCTTCGCCTCCCAGGTTCAAGCAATTCTCCTACCTCAGCCTCCAGAGTAGCTGGGATTACAGGTGCCCACCACCACGCCTGGCTAATTTTTGTATTTTTAGTAGAGGCAGGGTTTCACCATGTTGGTCAGGCTGGTCTTCAACTCCTGACCTCAAGCAATCCACCCACCTCTGCCTCCCAAAGAGCTGGGATTATAGGCATGAGCCACGCACCTGGCCTGGGAACAAATTTTTGATAAGGGTGCATTCATGTTGGAGATCATATAGGCTGAGGCTCCAAAAGCTAGAGTGACTCAGGCCAACAAGTGCCTGGAAACAGTCCTGCCCTCCAGCCCACATGGGGCCTACACATGGAAGGTAACTTGATGAAAGAAGGAAAATTAGGCTTGGTGCAGTGACTCATGCCTGTAATCCAAGCTCTTTGGGAGGCTAAGGGGGAGTGCATCACCTGAGGTCAGGAGTTCGAGACCAGCCTGGCCAACATGGTGAAACCTTGTCTCTACTAAAAATGCAAAAAATTATCCAGGCATGATGCTGGGCATCTGTAATCCCAGATACTCAGGAGGCTGAGGCAGGGGAATTGCCTGAACCTGGGAAGCAGAGGTTGCAGTGAATTAAGATCACGCCATTGCACTCCAGCCTGGGCAACAGAGCGAGACTCGGTTTAAAAAAAAAAAAAAAGAATGAGGAAAAACTAACAACTCATTGCTCACTTGGAGGGAGAGGGTGGAGAAGGGAAAAGACAACACTTCTTTTTTTATTTATTTTTTCTTTTTTGAGACTGAGTTTCCCTCTTGTTGCACAGGCTCGAGTGCAGTGGTGCAATCTCGGCTCACCGCAACCTCCACATCCCAGGTTCAAGCAATTCTTCTGTCTCAGCCTCCCGAGTAGCTGGAACTACAGGCATGTGCCACCATGCCCGGCTAATTCTGTTTTTTTTTTTGTTTTTTTTTTTTTTTTTTTTTTTTTTTTTTTTTTTTTTTTTTTTTTTTTTTTTTTTTTTGAGACGGAGTTTCGCTTTTGTTACCCAGGCTGGAGTGCAATGGCGTGATCTCGGCTCACCGCAACCTCCACCTCCCGGGTTCAGGCAATTCTCCTGCCCCAGCCTCCTGAGTCGCTGGGATTACAGGCACGCGCCACCATGCCCAGCTAATGTTTTGCATTTTTAGTAGAGACGGGGTTTCACCATGTTGACCAGGATGGTCTTGATCTCTTGACCTCGTGATCCACCCGCCTCGGCCTCCCACAGTGCTGGGATTACAGGCTTGAGCCACCGCGCCCGGCCCTAATTCTGTATTTTTAGTCAAGATGGGATTGCTTCATGTTGGTCAGGCTGGTCTCAAACTCCCGACCTCAGATGACCTGCCTGCCTCAGTCTCCCAAAGTGCTGGGATTACACGCGTGAGCCACTGCGCCCGGCCACAGCACTTCTTAATAACACTCAGCGCTATCCCGAGGTGTCTGTATCCCACTTTAACCCCATCTAAATTAGCTGCAGGATTGTACTGGGTATTTTGGGGTTTTGTTTTTGTTTTTAAGACAGCATCTCACTCTGTTGCCCAGGCTGGAGTGCAGTGCACAGCTCACTGCAACCTCTGCCCCCCAGGCTTAAGTGATCCTCCCACCTCAGCCCCTTGAGGAGCTGGGACGAAGGGCTCACAGCACCACACCAGGCTAATTTTTGTATTTTTAGTAGAGACGGGGTCTCGCGGTATTGCCCAGGCTGGTCTCGGACCCCGGGCTCAAGCCATCTGCCTGTGTCAGCCTTCCAAAGCGCCGGGATGACAGGCATGAGCCACCGCACGTGGCCTGGATTGAACTATTATCATCCCCATTTTACAGATAAGGAAATTGAGGCTCACCTTTTGACAACATTTTGCAGGGAGCGGAGATGCCGTGTGGCTTACTCAAGGCCACGAAGCCAGAGCGCTGTGCCTGTGGTGAGCACTGAGAAGGCCGCAGTGACTGTCCTTGTACATCTGGCCTCACTTCAGTTACATTGATGCGTTTAGCACCTACTTAGTGAAGAGCCCACAGCTGTTCCCGCCCAGCGCTGCCCTCTCCTACAGGGGTGATGGGAGCAGTGGTGCACCATGGGAGTGGCAGATAAGGGCCAGATGGGAAAGTGTGGGCAGTTTGGAAGCCCAGGCCCTTGTATAGTGTAGGGTCCAGTCCTACAGGGTCCCGCGAGTTCCTCTCTGCTGGTGTGGAGACAAGAAACTGTGGAAATCAAACACACAAGACACAGAGATAGAGAAAAGAGAGTTTGGGCCCAGGGGTCCACTGCCAACCAAAGCGCGGAGTCCGGCAGTGACCCCAGGTGCCTGGACACGCCGACTTTTATTGAGGACAAAGCAGGGGAGGGCAGGTGGGATGAAGTTATGGTGGCCAGTGATAGGGTCAGGTAAGTCACGTGTCTTGGAGACAGGGGCCCAAGACTTTGAAGAAGCGGAGGCAAGGAGAAAACCTAAGGGTCAGCCCTTTTTTCATTCTTGTTAAGAAATGACAAGGTCACTAAGATTTATGTTACTATTACTAATTCTTATCTTCTAAGAAAAAGAGGAACCAGGTGCAGAAGCAGAACTTGAAAGTAGACATGGAACGTGGCCGCTGAAGCATAGCACCACGGAGACAGTTAAGTCCCCGGGTGTCCGCGGGCCTCCCTGACAGCTGTCAGGCCTGCCACAAGAGCTGGGAAGAGTGGCGTTTTCTCCTTACTCTCCCAAGGGAGGACATGTCTCAGCCAGCCGCCATCTTGGTAGGGCAATGCCGGCTGAGAATGGAGCCCATGCAGAAGAGGACAGGGATGAGAGATGGAAAGTGAAGCCCAGTCTTCCAGTTGCTGCACCAATACACACCTCTTTCCTGCTGAAGCCAGCTGAGAGGGGTTTCTGGTCCTTACTCACTGTTAGATTTTGAAGGAAAGGCAAGGGTTAAAGGAAGACAAAGGGATAGAGAGAGAGCGACTCTCTCTCTATCTCTCAAAATGGTGCAGAGAGGTCGGGGGGGCGGGGAGCAGCTCTACAGCAAATGCAGGCATTTATGTCCAGCATAAGCCCTGCAGAGCTGGGGACCAGCTTGATGCCAGTGCCCCCACAACCACCGCCGCTTACAGGCTGGAGTACCCATAGGCCTGGGCAGGAGGGGTCTGGGGGGTTGGCCTGCTGCCTGGAAAAATGTTCCTAACATCCCATGATGAGGCAGTTTGGGCCTTGTTTCCGCAGAATGTGACAGTGATGTTACTTCAGCTGGGTCTTTGCCCAGCAGGGTATGATAAGAAAGTCAGGCGGGTGGGCAGGAAGTTTGTCACCGTCCAAACCCTTGTGGAATGTTTCACTTTGACCAGGGTCTGTGAAATGGTGCCGGGCTACAAAGTGGTGCCGTTTGGGTCAGGTGCAGCAGCACTTTGGGAAGCCGAGGCCAGCAGATCTTCTGAGGTCAGTTTGGGACCAGCCTGGCCAACGTGGTAAAACCCCGTCTCTACAAAAACACAAAAATGAGCCGGGCATGGTGGTGCATGCCTGTAATCCCAGCAACTCAGGAGGCCGAGGCAGGAGAATGCAGGAGGCGGAGGTTGCAGTGAGCAGAGAGCACGCCATTACGCCAGCCTGGATGACAAAGTAAGACTCCACCTTAAAATAACAATAACAATAACAATAATGAAATGGTGCAGTTAACACTCATCAGTGGGTTGTGCCTGAAACAGGGACCACCATGAGCCCTCAGTCAGCAAAGGGGCGAGTCCCAATGGTACGTTGGCTGCTGGGCCCTCCCCGCCAGAGGTGAAAGTGAGCAGGGCATTAGAGGGTGAGCCTTGCTAGGGCCTCCGGTCCAGCCTGTCCATTTCACATTGAAGGGACAGAAGCCAGAGAGGCAGGGACCAGGCTGAGGTCACACGTGTGCTGCCCTCAGCCTAGAATGCCCATTCACCCTCACTCTCAGCTCGGGCTTCCCAAGAAGGCTCTCTCCGAGGGTGGCTGGCTGTTGGTGAGGACTGTCCCCCTGTCTGTGCCCCATAACAGCCCTGCCGATCCTGCCGCCACTGCTGGCTGACATTTTCTTCCCTTCTGGCCATGCTGTTCTGTTCATGAAGTGCACCAGTCCCTGCCTCATCGTGGTCCAGAGCTTCAGCCCTTCATGCTGAGTAGAAGTCTGTGGACAGAATTCAGGAGATCTGGAAACTTGGGTGGGAAGAAAATAACATCTTTATTTTTACTAAAGTCAAATGGAATTTGCATGCCTTTCATTATGATTGTAGGCTACAGATCACAGATACACTGGTAATATCTGTGACTTTGTCACCAGTGTCCACACAGGGCCTGACCAGAGGGTGAGTCAGATACGGTTCCTGCCTTCCCAGAGCTGCCCTGAGTTTGCAGGGGTTTGCGAGAGGGGCCGGGAGACCTGGGCTGGGGGGGTGAAGAAGGGGAGGAGACCAAGTCCAGAGGTAATGAAGAGGTCACAGCGGCAGGCCTTGGCCTGTGTGCCCTGCAGCCAGCACTGCACTGCTCCTCGCTCCTCGTCCCGCGCCCTCCCCCCTCCCTGGTGTCCTAGTCTGTTTTGTGCTGCTGTAACAGAATCCTGGGGAATTTATAAAGAAGAGAAATATGTTTCTTGCAGTACTACAGGCTGGGAAGTCCAAAATCAACGTGCCAGCAACTGATGGGAGCCTTCTCGCTGCGTCCTCCCACATGGCAGAAGGTAGAAGGGCAGAAGAGCCCTCAAGTGTGCAAGAGAAAGGAGGCCAGGCTTATCCTTCGTAAGTGTTGGAAACAGACGCTCGGTGCCGCAAGGAAAAATCAGCACTGAGACAAAGGATCTTTCAGCATCGCAATTTTTACTTCCTGGACTGCAGGAGGGGCACCCTCGTTAGCCATCTTGCCATGAGAGTACAAAGAACAAAGGAAAACACACACATTTATTCCTTACGCATTTGGGGTCATCCTCACTGCTGGGTCTGATCTCCGTTGGCTGGAGCCAGACCTCACAATCTAAACTAAAACCCGATTGGCTAACAACTTAACACTTTTCTAAACAGGTAAAAGCAGTGGAGAGCTGGGACATGTCTGTGAGCACGCCCAGCACAGATATCTTGGTTAAAGTACAAGGACACAGGATGGACTACGTGCCTGTAAGCATGGCGTGTCTAACAGCTACAGAGGATAGGGCTTCACAAGGTTATTAGCACGCTTATTCTTTAACAAGAAAGGGAACTTTAAAAAGGAACTTTTCTACTTCCCACATAAAGATGCCACCCCAACAATAACAAACCAACTCCCCCCCCACTCTGTAATAATGACATTAATGCATTCGTGAGGGAAGAGCCCTCATGTCCCAATCACCTCTTAAAGGCCCCACCTCTCAACACTGTTGCGCTGGGGATTAAGTGTCCAGCACAAGACACAGTCAAAGCATAACACGCAGCTTCCAGGGCCTGTGAATCAGTCCCTCCAGGCTTCTTCAGAGTTAGGTCCTGAGTGCTCCGTCCTGGGCCCAGCTCCCTCCTCCTATGGCACCAGGCTTCATAACACACCAACCACTCCCCACATCTGCTTGACCTTCAGACCTCACCTTTTCCTGTGCCCAGCTGAATGTTCAAGAAGTTCACAGAGATGCCTGAAGGGATACCCAGATCTCATCCTCCCGCAGGCTCTCCCTCTCGATTTCTTTCCAGACGCCCCCTCCCTTGCCCTCAGCTCTCATCCATCTGGCGACTGCATCTTCTAAGTACCATCAAATCCATCTGCTTCACACCATCCCCACTGTCATGAGTTCTGCTGCTTGAACTCTTTTAACATAGTATTTGTTTTCTTCTCTCTTTTTTTTTTTTTTTTTTTTTTTTTTTTATGGGGTTTCACTATGATGACCAGGCTGGTCTTGAACTCCTGACCTCAGATGATCCACCCACCTCGGCCTCCCAAAGTGTTAGGATTACAGGCGCGAGCCACCGTGCCTGGCCAGTATTTGTTTTCTATTGCTGCATCACAAATTATCACAAACTAAGTGATCTGTCAGCTCACAGCGTTATTGGTTGGTAGTTCAGGCTCACCGTGACAGGGTTCTCTGCTCACAGCATCCCAACGCTGAAATCCTGGTACTGGCCAAGGCTGAGGTCTCACCTGAGACTTGACACCCTTTTCCAGGTCACGTAGTTGTTGGCAGGACTCATTTCCTTGCAACTAGAGAACTTACAAAGGCTTCCTTGACATTTTTGTTTTGGAGAGGGTCTCACTCTGTTGTCCAGGCTGCAGTGCAGCGGTATGATCTCAGCTCACTGCAGCCTCAACCTCCTAGGCTCAAGTGATCCCCCACACCCCGGCCTTCCAAGTAGCTAGGTAGTCCAAAACCAAGGTGCCAGCCTGTTCTTGCTGTCCCATCCTCTTCATGGGGTGATATGGCTTGGATGTTTGTCCCCTCCAAATCTCATGTTGAAATGTGATGACCAACATTGGAGGTAGGGCTTGGTGGGGGTGTTGGGGTCATGGGGTGGATCCCTCATGAACGGCTTGTGTCCTCATCGTAGTAATAAGTGGCAATGAGTTCACACAAGATCTGGTTGTTTAAAATCGTGTGGCATTCTGGGCACGGTGGCTCACGCCTGTAATCCTGGCACTTTGGGAGGCCGAGGCGGGCAGATCACCTGAGGTCAGGAGTTTGAGACCAGCCTGGCCAACATAGTGAAACCCTGTCTCTACTAAAAATACAAAAATTAGCTGGGTGTGGTGGCGGGCACCTGTAGTCCCAGCTACTCAGGAGGCTGAGGCAGGATAATCGCTTGAACCTGGGAGGCAGAGGTTGCAGTGAGCTGAGATTATATCACTGCACTTCAGCATGGGCAACAGAGCAAGATTCTGTCTCAAAAAATTAAAAAAAAAAAAAAAAAAAGCGTGTGGCACCTCCCATCCCTCTTGCTGTCTTGTTGTGTGATGCGCTTTCTCCCCCTTTGCCTTCTGCCATGATTGGAAGCTTCCTGAGGCCTCACGGAAGCTGAGCAGATGCTGGTGCCATGCTTCTACAGCCTGCAGAACCATGAGCTAAGAAGCCAATAAGGCTAGGGGGTGGGAGGGCAGAAGTGTGGGACAGGGGCCCAGGGGCCTGGGGGTCCTGCCTCCTTCAGACTGGGCTCAGCCTGTATCCCAGGGTGAGGGAAGCCACAAAGAGCTAAGCAGGAAGTGACATGTTCAAGTTTGGATTCTGGAAAGATCACTCTTAAGCTTGATTCAACGCCCGGATATAAAGAATGTTATAGAGGCCGGGTGCGGTGGCTCACGCCTATAAGCCCAGCACTTTGAGAGGCCAAGGCAGGCAGATCACCTGAGGTCAGGAGTTCAATACTAGCCTAGGCAGCATGGCAAAACCCCACCTCTACCAAAAATACAAAAATTAGCCAGGTGTGGTGTCATGAGCCTGTAGTCCCAGCTACTCAGGAGGCTGACGCAGGAGAATCCCTTGAACCCAGGAGGCGGAGGCTGTAGTGGGCTGAGATCACAGCACTGCATTACAGCTTGGGCAGCAGAGCAAGACTTTATCTAAAAAAAAAAAAAAAAAAAAAAAAAAAAAAAAAAAAAAAAAAAAAAAAAAAAAAAAAAAAAAAAAAAAAAAAAAAAAAAAAAAAAAAAAAAAAAAAAAAAAAAAAAGAATGTTGTGGAGACAATAAGGGAAATTTGAATGTGACTGGGATTTAAAAGGAACTAAAAGATGGTTGGTAGTTTCATTGATTGTGATGATAGTATTGTGATTACAGAGAAAAATGTCCACTTGAAAAAGTCAATGCATTTACTGAAGGATTTGGGTGTGAATGACCATCATATCTAAAATTAACTTTAGAATATTTTTAAGAAGCTATTTCCACTAAAAATACAAAAAATTAGTCGGGCATGGTGGTGTGCTCCTGTAGTCCCAGCTACTCAGGAGGCTGAGGCACGAGAGTGGCTTGAACCCAGTGGACAGAAGTTAGTGTAAGCCAAGATCACACCACTGCGTTCCAGCCTGGGTGAAAGAGCAAGACTTTGTTTCAAAAACAAACAAACAGCTGGACACAGTGGCTCACACCCGTAATCCCAGCACTTTTGAAGGCCAAGGTGAGTGGATCACAAGGTCAGGAGTTTGAGACCAGCCTGACCAATATGGTGAAAACCCAGCTCTTCTAAAAACACAAAAAAATTAGCTGGGTCTGGTGGCGCATGGCTGTAATCTCAGCTACTCGGGAGGCTGAGACAGGAGAATCACTTGAAGCTGGGAGTCGGAGGCTGCAGTGAGCCGAGACTGTACCACTGCACTCCAGCCTAGGCAACAGAGTGAGACTCGTCTCAAAAAAAATTTTTTTAACAATACAAATGGAGAAAATATGGCAATTTATTAATAACTGTTAAATCTAGGTAACTGAGATAAAAATTGTCCATACTGAGATAAAAATTGTCTATTACACAGTTAACTTTACTTTTGGATATATTTGAAATATTTCATATTAAAAAGAAAAAAAGGCCGGGCATGGTGGCTCATGCCTGTAATCCCAGTGCTTTGGGAGGCTGAGGCGGGCAGATCACCTGGTCAACGTGGTGAAACCCCATCTCTACTAAAAATACAAAAATTAGCTGGGCATGGTGGCAGATGCCTGTAGTCCCAGCTACACGGGAGGCTGAGGCAGGAGAATTGCTTGAACCCAGGAGGTGGAGGTTGCGGTGAGCCGAGATCGCGCCATTGCACTCCAGCCTGGGTAACAAGAGTGAAACTCTGTCTCAAAAAAAAAAAAAAAAAAAAAAAAATTAGCTGGGTGTGATAGTGGGCACCTGTAATCCCAGCTACTCCAGAGGCTGAGGCTGGAGAATCCCTTCAACCCAGGCAGAGGCTGCAGTGAGCCAAGATTGCACCACTGTACTCCAGCCTGGGCAACAGAGTGAGACTCCATCTCAAAAAAAAAAAAAAAAAATGGTGGGGGCGTTTTGGAACAGGGACGTGGGCTCCAGGCCTAACTTGTCTCCTGGCATGCTCAGTGATTGGCAGGCCTCCACATACTCTGTCCCTCAGTTTCCTCATCAGTAGGAGAAGGGGGCCCCTCATTCCTCCTGGATACTGAGAGCCACAAGGAAGTGGGGAGAGCCACACTTGGGGCCAGATTCCCAGCCCTGCCAGCTCTTCACTGGGTGAAGTGGCTCAGCCTCTCTGAGTCTCAGTTCCCTTTTCAGCAAAATGGGGGCCATGGGGGTTGTGATTCCCCATGGGGCTGTGCACAGACTCCTTGTGGTCCTGCCTGGAAGCCTCTGGCACTTCCTATACATGAATGACTTTCATGGTCTGTTCTCCATAAGACCCAGCACACAGAGACATCATTCATTCATTCTGCCCTCTTTCATCATTGCCTTCCTCCTCAGGGCAGGCCCTTGATGGCTGGGTTCTGGGGACACCAAGTGCTCGCCACAGCCTAAGATCTCAGGGTTTCATAGCTTGGCAGGCTGTCCTATGATTAAAGAAGCAAGGAAGGGACCGGTATGTACGTATGTATGTATGTATGTATGTTTGTATGTATACAGACGTCAGAGCAGCCAGGTGCAAAACAGGTGTGTGTACAGATGTGAGAGCGGCCAGGTGCTAATGTGATGGAAACTTTAGGGTATCGCTTTTGTGGCCAGAAACCTCTGTGGCCAGTGGCACCTTTGTCTGAATTTTTCTTGGGCCCACTGGGCTCATTCTGCCCGCTTGTCCTGGCAGATTGCACTTGGCTCACACTTCCAGCCTGGAGCCTACGTCTGCCAAGGGAGACTGCGTGGGGTAGCAAGGGGTGTGTGAGCAAGTGTGGGGTCCAGTCACTGCACAGGCAGACATGCTAGCGGCTGCAGTGGGGTGTGCAGATCCAGGTGCCATCATGAGTGACAGCTCTCTGCAAGGCTGCAGCTGGACCAGGCACACTGCAAGCGGTTTCTACAGCTGGCACTGGGGAACATAGTAGGTCTCAGAAGCTTGGAGATGGCAGGAACCACAGGGACCCAAAGAAGGAGTCACAGCCCCGGCTTGGGAGACTCCCAGGTCTGGGCTCCCCAAAGGGCCACAGCTCTTCCTTCCTTCTCTTCACCCGCAACATGGTGAGCAAGGAGCCTGTCTCAACTTGGTTTGTGTTACAGCTCTTTTAACCTTATTCAGTGGGTTCCAAGTTCTTGTCCTACACCCAAGAAGAATGAGGTATGCAAACAGGGGGAGAGTGAGCAAGATGAAGAGGAGCTTTAGTGAGTGACAGTAGCTCAGAGGAGGCCCTGGAGTAGATGATGGTTCCTTCCTACAGACGGTCATCCAGATGTCTGCTTAGCTCTGGCTGAGTCTGGGGCTTTTATGGGTCTCAGAGAGGAGGAAGTTCATGCTGACTGGTCCATGGGCGGCCATGGGCAGGCCCAGAAAAGGCACCACAAGTTCGCATTCCAGTCCATGGCACTGGCAGCCTCCCTCCAGCCTTCAGGCCCTTCCTGGCCTGAAGGTGGGGCCTCACCAGGACCCATCCCCTTCTGCCCAGAAACCTGTTTGCCTCCAGCTGCCATTCATGGTGCCTAGGCTGTAGGTACCAAGGGGCATTTGCAGGTCAGTGCCAAGCTGCCCTCAATTCCCCCTCAGCTTCCCTCCTATGCCTATCAGTGCCCAAAATCTGGAGGGGGTTGAGACAGCAGGGGGCTGGTGTATCAGCACTGCCCCGAGTGTGTGCACACCTGGCTGAGCTGTGACAGCACCCAGGCTTGGCCCCAACTTTGCTCCAAGATCCGAGTGGGCGCTGACAGCAAGGAGAAGCCAGGCAGGGGGAACAGGCATTGCCAAGCCTGAGGGCAGGGGGGCTCTCCAGGGTCCCCAAGAGGGCAGAGATGCCTGAGTCTGCAGCTGCAGTTTGGGCTGGTGCAGCTAGGTGGGAAGGGGGGCAGGGCTCCTGCCTGCTCTGTGGAGCGGGAGGCCCAGGTTTGCAACTGCAATTTGGACAGCTGCAACTATGCCCGGGACAGAGGGCAGGGCTCCTGCCTGCTCTGTGGAGCAGGAGCCCTGGGTCTGCGGCTGTGGTTTGGTGGCTGCGGCTGCACCTTGGAGGGTGGGGTTCCCACCTGCTCCCAGGCTCCGAGACCAAGGGATGCCTGGGTCCACAGCTGTGGCTTGGGCAGCTGC
This sequence comes from Cebus imitator, assembly GCF_001604975.1. Taxonomy (NCBI): domain Eukaryota; kingdom Metazoa; phylum Chordata; class Mammalia; order Primates; family Cebidae; genus Cebus; species Cebus imitator. Next base: position 1,504,507 of record NW_016107374.1, on the reverse strand, counting down.
AGCAGCACCCAGGGAGCTCCCACCCTGATTCAGAAGGGGTGGAGCTCTTGCCAGCTCCATGGAGTGAGCAGCCCCAGCCGTGCCTCCCTGCTGCAGCTGGTGTGATGGCAGCAGCCACTCCAGATGTTCCACCATGGCCATCACTGAGACAGGTGTGGGTACAGAGGTCCATTGTATTTAGGCTAGCGAAGGAAGGCTTCTAGGTGGAGGTGACCCTCAGCCTTCCTCCAGATGCTCTGGAGTCCTCAGTGTCTGACTCTGTCAAGTCTTCCTGAAGAACAAGCAAAGTTCTTTCTCTAGTCCCCACCAAAACATTTCCAAGGGACTCTTCAGAAGAGAGTCAATCTGCACAGCTCCTCTGGGGCCTGGGCAGTGGGGGCAGAGACCTTACCCAACTTCACAAGTGAGATTCTGCAGGGTCCAGTGACTCGCTGGAGGTCACCCAGCTGGTAAGAAGAGGAACTGGCACTTAATCATCAGGGCTTCCACCAGGGCTCCTCCTTCTCTCTCTCCCTCTCTCTCTCTCTCTCTTTATTTTTTGTAGAGACAGGGTTTCACCATGTTGTCTAGGCTGGTCTTAAACTCCCGACCTCAAGTGATCCACCTGCCTCAGCCTCCCAAAGTGCTGGGATTACAGGCGCGAGCCACTGTACCTGGCCAAATTAACTGATTTTTGATCAAAGTGATGAAGCAATTCAGTGGGGAAAGGAAAGTGTTTCCAAAAATAGTGTTGGTGATGTCCATATAAAACAGAATTAGCAGCCAGGCGCGGTGGCCCACACCTGTAATCCCAGCACTTTGGGAGGCCGAGGTGGGTGGATCACCTGAGGTTGGGAGTTTAAGACCAGCCTGACTAACATGGAGAAACCCTGTCTCTCTCTCTCTCTCTCTTTTTTTTTTAAAGACGGGGTTTCACCATGTTGGTCAGGCTGGTCTTGAACTCCCGACCTCAGGTGATCTGCCCACCTTGGTCTCCAAAGTGCTTAGATTACAGGTGTGAGCCACCGCGCCTGGCAATCCTGTCTCTACTAAAAATACAAAATTAGCTGGGCGTGGTGGCGCATGCCTATAGTCCCAGATACTTGCGAGGCTGAGGCAGGAGAATCGCTTGAACCTGGGAGGCAGAGATTGTGGTGAGCTGAGATCATGCCATTGTACTCCAGCCTGGGCAACAAGAGCAAAACTCCATGTCAGACAAACAAAAACAAAAACAAAATGAACTTCCACCCTTATCTCATACTGCATACAAAAATTAATTCGGAGGAGTCTATAAAATCGATCACAGGCCTAAATGGAAGAGTTAAAACTGTGAAACTTTTACATGAAAACAGCAGAAAATCTTAGCAACCTTGAGTTAGACAGAGATTTCTGAAACAGCACACAAAAACACAAACTATAAAAGGAATAATTGAAAAATTGGACTATATCCAAATTAAAAACTTTTGGTTTATGCAAAACATATGTACAACAAAGGACTTGTGTCTGCAACAGTTTCCCAGCCTCTTTTCGTTCCCTTCCTCCTCCAAGGAGTACTCAGACAATTCTTCCTAATTACTCCCATGAAAATTAAATACACAGGTGCCCGTTTATGTATTCTATGTTATTGTTCTTTGTACATAAAGAGTACAATTTTTTTCTTTCACAAGGACTAATTTTTTCCCGTGGGTGCAATTTTGCCACCATTGAAAATACATGACCTGGCCAGGCTCGGTGGCTCATGCCCATTATAATCCAAGCACGTTCGGAGGCAGAGGCAGGCAGATCGCCTGAGCCCCGTGGGCAACATGGTGAAAACCCGTGTCCACACAAAAAATACAAAAATTAGCCAGGTGTGGTGGTGCATGGCTACGGTCTCAGCCACCTAGCAGGCTGTGGTGAGGTCACCTGAGCCCTGGAGGTCAAGGCTGCAATGAGCCACTGCACTCCAGCCTGGGCAACCGAATGAGACCCTGTCAAAAAAAAAAAAAAAAAAAAGAAAAGAAAAGAAGAAGAAGAAGAAGAAAATACATGATCTAGACTATAAAAAGAACTCTTACTAGTAAACAATGACAACCCATTAAAAAAAACTTTTTTTAATGGGAAAAGATTTGAATAAACTTTTCAACAAATAAGGTATAGCGATGACGAACATGAAAAGAAGTTCAAAACCATAACTCCCAGGCAGGCACGGTGGTTCACGCCTGTAATCCCAGCACTTTGGGAGGCCGAGGCAGACGGATCATGAGGTCAGGAGTTTGAGACCAGCCCAGCGTACATGGTGAAACCCTGTCTCTACCAAAAATACAAAAATTAGCCGGGCATGATGAGGCTCACCTGTAGTCCCAGCTACTCGAGGGGTTGAGGCAGGAGAATTGCTTGAACCCAGGAGGCGGAGGTGCAGTGAGTCGAGATGGCGCCATTGCACTCCAGCCTGGGTGACAAAACAAGACTCTGTTTTGGAAAAAAACAAAAACAAAAACAAACCCATGAGTCCATAGGGATGGAGATTTTACAATGAGGCGCCACCATACACATGCCAGAATGGCCAAAATGAAGAAGACTGAACACACCAAGTGTTGGGGAGGATGTGGAGGAACTGGAATTCTCATGCACTGCTGGTGGAAATGTAAATGCACATCCACTGAAACACAATTTGGCAGTTTCTTTTCTTTTCTGTTTTTTGAGATGGAGTCTCACTCTGCCACCCAGGCTGGAGTGCAGTGGCGTGATCTCAGCCCACTGCAACCTCCACCTCCTGGGTTCAAGCAATTCTCCTGCCTCAGTCTCCCAAGTAGCGGGGACTACAGACACGGGCCACCATGCCCGGCTAATGTTTTGTTTACTAGTAAGAGTTCTTTTTATATTCTAGATCACGTATTTTCTTCTTCTACTTCTTTTTGTATTTTTAGTAGAGGCAGGGTTTCACTGCTAGGATGTCTCCTGGATGTTGGCCAGGATGGTCTCCATCTCCTGACCCCGTGATCCACCCGCCTCAGCCTCCCAAAGTGCTGGGATTACAGGCGTGAGCCACTGCACCCGTTCTGAACTATTAATATCATCTAAGAAAATGATGAGGTTCATCCATTGATGAACCTCAAAATACTTATGCTGAAAGAAGCTAGACCAAAAAAGAGAACATACTTTATGATTTCACTTACATGAAATTCTGAAAATTGCAATCTAATCTATAGTGACAGAAGCACACCAGTGGTTTGTTAGGAGTGGGGTGTGGGTGGTGGAGGGGAGGAGAGGCGGGATGGAGAGGGAGTGGATCACAAAGGGACAGGGGCACACTTTTTTTTTTCTTTTTTGAGACTGTCACCCAGGCTGGAGGGCAGTGGCGTGATCTCAGCTCACTGCAACCTCTGCCTCCCAGGTTCAAGCAATTCTCCTGCCTCAGCCTCCTGAGTAGCTGCGATTACAGGTACACACCACCACAGTGGCTAATTTTTGTATTTTTAGTGAAGACGGGGTTTCGCCGTGTTGGTCAGGCTAGTCTCAAATTCCTGACCTCAGGTGATCTGCCCGCCTTGGCCTCCCAAAGTGCTGGGATTACAGGCGTGAGCCACTGCACCCAGCCAGGGGCACAGCTTTGGGAGTGATAGAAATGGTCATTATCTTACTGTGGTGATGTATACATCTATATGGCAAAACTCATCAAATTGTATACTTTAAATATGTGTGATTGATTGATTTGATTTGATTTTGAGACAAGGTCTTGCTTTGCCACCCAGGCTGGAGTACAGTGGCAGTATCATAGCTCACTGTAGCCTTGAACTCCTGGGCTCAAGCAATCTTCCTGCCTCAGCCTCCTGAGTAGCTGGGATTACAGGCGTCCACCACCGCACACAGCTAATCTTTTATTTTTGCAGAGATGAGGTCTCACTGTGTTGCCCAGGCTGGTCTTGAACTCCTGGGCTCAACTGATCCTCCCACCCTCGTCCACACGTGGTCCTGCCACACACAGAAGAAGAACCAGGGCAAGAAGATCTGTGGGAGCTGAGTGGAGAAGCCTAGGAGAAAGGGGGTCCCCGAGGAGGGGGTGGAGTGGAGGGGGTGCATGCCCCACCACTGCTGGGCTTCCTCCCCCCCTCCCTCCCTGCCAGCCTGTGGCCTTCCAACCTCTGCCCCTGCCCCTCCACTTAGGCCCTCCCCTAGCTCCAAAACTGCCCTGGGCTACCAGGGGCCACCCCATCACCCCCACCCTCCACTCCCTTCCCCATGCTGACCTCATCACCCAGCCCTGTCTCCTCTCTCCTCCAGACACCTGCCTGGAAGATCTTCCCAGGCTCTTGACCCTCCCTCTGTCCCTTCCTCCAGGTTCCCCCGCACAGGCAGTCCCCCCTGGGAGGCCACCGATGCAAGCCCCATTACCTCCTCGCCTGTCCCCACTCCCTCAGACCCCTCGCCTGCCCCCAACTCCTCATCCCTGACCCTCCCATATCCCCTTCGCCCGCCCCATCCCCCTCACCCGCCCCCATCTCTGTCACCTGCACCATCCTCCTCCCCTTTCACCCACTCCCACCCTCACCCCTCGCCCGCCCCCACCTCCCTCACCTGCCCATCTCCCTTGCCCCTCACCCGCCCCATCTCCTGCCGGGAGCGCAGGCTTCTGCTGGGTTTTTGTTGCACCTTTGAGAAGGAAAGGAGCTCCGTGTCCCCCAGAGCCCCTGTAAGTGAGAGGAAGGAGGCCAGGATGGAGCTGGGTGGGCACCCGCCGGGCGGTGGTCCCCAGATCGTGGAGGCCGCGGGCCCTGAGCGCTTGACCCTGGGCGGGACCCTCCCTCCATTATAGAAATAATAAATTGCCGGGCGCGGTGTGTCACGCCTGTAATCCCAGCACTTTGGGAGGCTGAGGCGGGTGGATCACGAGGACAAGAGATCGAGGCCATCCTGGTCAACTTGGTGAAACCCCGTCTCTACTAAAATACGAAACATTAGCTGGGCTTGGTGGCGCGTGCCTGTAGTCCCAGCTACTCAGGAGGACTGAGACAGGAGGATCGCTTGGGCTCAGGATTTCAAGGCCAGCCTGAGCAACATAAAGAGAGCATGTCTCTAAAATAAAATACATATTTTAAAGTTCTTATGAGAGTTTTGTTACCTATAACATAACATTGCTCATCCAGATTAAACAGGGGAAAAACAAGTCTTGAGTTATTTACTTTAAGAATATAAAATGGGGGCCGGGCACGGTGGCTCAAGCCTGTAATCCCAGCACTGTGGGAGGCCGAGGCGGGTGGATCACGAGGTGAAGAGATCGAGACCATCCTGGTCAACATGGTGAAACCCCGTCTCTACCAAAAATACAAAAAATTAGCTGGGCATGGTGGTGCGTGCCTGTAATCCCAGCTACTCGGGAGGCTGAGGCAGGAGAATTGCCTGAACCCAGGAGGCGGAGGTTGCGGTGAGCCGAGATCGCGCCATTGCACTCCAGCCTGGGTAACAAGAGCGAAACTCCGTCTCAAAAAATAAATAAATAAATAAAAGCAAAAGCATCTCACAACTGCGCTGCTACAAAGGAAAATGTATCGAAATTTTACGCGGAAATAATTGCTTCTCCGGAGAGCGCGTTCTGCTGCTGCTAACAGAAACGAAGGCGGTCAGCCCTGCGGTGGACGCGGCACTGCCCACTCCCGGCCGAACCGCCCGCGCCGCGCCGCCAGGGGGCGCCCGACACCAACGCGCAGCTTTACGCGGCGGAGGGGCGGGGTGGGAGGAGGCGGGGGCGGGGCCTGGACAGGCCAGGGCGTGGCAGGGGCGTGGCAGGGGCGTGGCCGGGGCCGGGGCCGGGGCCGGGGCCGGGGCCGTGGCCGGGGCCGGGGGCGGGCCCCCCCCGGGGGGCGAAGCCAGGCTCTGCAGCCCTGGTCCACCCTTGCGGTCCCGGCTGCACCCAAACCCGACCCCCTGCACTTCTCACCTCCCGGCGTAGTGCATATCGTACCTTACACCGGGAACACGGGGCATCCCTTCCCGGTTCAAGACCCAGTTGAGGCACCATCGCCTCCAGGAAGCCTTCCCGAGCCTCAGGCTGAACTAAGCACTTCCTTTGGGCTCCTACAGGCCCCATGGCCACACTGTTACTCTGTATTCTTCTTATGGGACAGTGGACAATGAGTCACCCACGATCCTAGAATGAGCAGGTGGTGGATGGGTTTCAGTGAAATAAATCTGGGAGCTGGGAGCCCCACTCAGCTGACTCAGATAATTGATGATGAAAGTCCTGTGACCCTCGCTTAGAGCCTCGGACCACAGATGCTCAGTGAGTAACTGGTTTCCCTGGCTCCTGCCCGAGCCGGTCAGCCCCCATCTGTAGCTTCTGAGGGCTGAATTTTCCTCCTGCAGAACCTCAGGCTCTGAAGGTGATCCTTAGCAGGCCAGCTTCCAGCCCGCCTTTTGCATCTGCAGTCCCTCCACCAGGAACACCCTTCACCCTGTTCAGTCTCTGCCTGTTCCCTTGTTCAGCTGGGGTGGGGGACTTGTCTTCAACTTGTGAGCAATAATAAACTACTTAAAGATGTTTGAAAATTATTTTCTTACGAATAATAGAGAGGATTCCAGTTATCCCTGTAGTAACCTGTCTCACCCATTTGCAACCTTGCAGACGTGGTGGTTTCAGAAAGTCTTGCAAATACTCAGCCTTTCATTTCCTGGGGTCCGGTGCTGACATCAGGTTTACATATGTACCAGGTGACTGGTTCAGGCATAGATGGAAGTGGACTGCCTGGGTTTAAATTCCAGCTCCACTTTCCATGGCTGTGTGACCTTAGGTACACTACTCAGCCTCTCTGTGCCTCAATTTCTTCATGTGTAAAGTGGGATGGTGATGTCAGAGCTACTCCTGGGATTCTCAGGCTGATTCAGGAAACTACACGTGCTGTACTCAGGAGGGTGTGGGGCACGGAGGAATGTTCGGCAGGGGTTAACAGTGAGCAGTGTTATTAGGCCTTCAGGGTCGCTCAGAGAAGTGGGGGAGAAGGAGCGAACTTGCCTGGCCCCAGGACGGCACTGCGTGAAGTCCCTGAGACCCTCTTTTCTCACATTCGTCTAATGTAACCCTGGCCGCACGTGGGGATGCACCTGTGTTTGTCCTCCCCCCACTCATCGTCCTGACTGAGAACTCCTGGAGGAAGGAGAGGGCTGAATTGCTGGGGCAGGGAGAACGCAGCTACCCTCCTTTCCTGGGAGAGAACGCTTCACTCTGGGGTGGGAGTCAATGTCCTGATTTGAAGAAGCAAGAGCTCAGAGTGTCAGCTGAGTGGATGAATGAATGAATGCATAAGCCAGGGGTAGTGCCACACAGTGGCTAAGGCCATGGCGTTGACTTCCAACAGCCTCAGATCCAAATTCTGGCTCATCAGCCATGGGGACCTTACTACCTGACTGTTCTGAGCCCTGACACCCTTTTCTGCGCTGCCTATCCCATGCCCAACCTCTGGATGTTTGTGTCTGTCTTAATTCAGTCCATTGAAGCCCCAAGTGTCTGTATTTGGAGATAGGACCCATAAGGAGGTAGCTAAGGTTCAATGAGGTCATGAGGGTGGGGCCATCATAAGCGGATTAGTGCCCTCACGTGAGAGAGCTTGTGCTCTCTCGCTCACTCTCTTTTTTTTTTCCAAGACGGAGTCTCATTCTGATACCCAGGCTGGACTGCAGTGGTGCAATCTCAGCTCACCACAACCTCTGCTTCCTGGGTTCAAGCAATTCTCCTGCCTCAGCCTCCCAAGTAGCTGGGACTACAGGCGTGTGCCACCAGGCCTGGCTAATTTTTTTGGATTTTTAGTAGAGAAGTGGTCTTGCCATGTTGCCTAGGCTGGTCTTGAACTCCTGAGCTCAAGTGATCCTCCCACCTCAGCCTCCCAAACTGCTGGGGTTACAGGCATGAGCCACCAAACCCAGCCAAAAACTGAATTTTTTTTTAATTTTTTTTTATTTTTTTTATTTTTATTTTTTTATTTTTTTTTTATATTTTTTTATTTTTTTATTTTTTTTATTATTTTTTTTTTTTTTGAGACGGTT
>NW_016107374.1:1473848-1496222 GCF_001604975.1 Cebus imitator | reverse complement strand
GGGGTTTCACCATGTTGACCAGGATGGTCTCGATCTCTTGACCTCGTGATCCACCCGCCTCGGCCTCCCAAAGTGCTGGGATTACAGGCTTGAGCCACCGCGCCCGGCCAAAAACTGAATTTTTAAATTTAATTTTAATCAACTTTAAACAGCCACATGTGTCTAGTGGCTATAGTCTGAGACAGCGCAGGTCTAGAGAAAGAAGTGGCTTGGCCAGACAGACTGATTTGAGGGTCTGTGAGAGATCTGCTTCTTCCCAAAGACACCCCCCGCCCCGCCCTGCCCCACACCTTGGTGTGTTTCATCCATCAGTGCGGGTCGTCTGAAGCAAGATTCCACTAAACTAGCAAATGCTCAGGATTCACTCATCCAGTGCTTATGCGTGACCCGCCTCATTTAATCTTCACAATTGGGTATTGTTGTGTGCATTATCTTATTTAATCCTAACAGCTGATCCACAAAGGAGAGATTGTCATCATTTCCACTTGATCTTAGCCAAACGCCTGGCAATGATGTTTATCATTTTCTTTCTTTTCTTTTTTGAGATGGAGTTTCACTCTTGTTGCCCAGGCTGGAGTACAATGGTGTGATCTTGACTCACCGCTACCTCCACCTCCCAGGTTCAAGTGATTCTCCTGCCTCAGCCTCCCGAGTAGCTGGGATTACAGGCATGCGCCACCATGCCCAGCTACTTTTTTTTGTATTTTTAGTAGAGACAGGGTTTCTCCATATTGGTCAGGCTAGTCTTGAACCCCCAACCTCAGATGATCCACCTGCCTTGGCCTCCCAAAGTGCTGGAATTACAGGTGTGAGCCACTATGCCTGGCTATGGTTATCATTTTCAAATGTGGATACTGTGCAGAGAGGCCAAGCACCCTGCCCAAGGCCACAGAGATGAGTGCTTTGGGCTTAACCTTCATGCCTTTCAGCCTCCCCAGGAAACCGCCCGAGACAGCTGGAGGTGTTCACAGCCCCCGTGAGCAAGTTTGTTAGAACTTGAAGGCTGGTGGCTGATAGGGGTTGAATTGGAACAGGGACATGAAATAGAGAACTAGTTCTGGGGCTGGGGTTTCTGGCAGAATGTTCCCAAAACAGGAACTAGCAGCCAAAGGAAAATGTCAGAAACGACCAAGTGAGAAGTGTTCTGTGTCTGAGCTGGGAGAGGCAGCAGAGAGGGATTGTGATTTGATTCTCATTTGCGTAAACAAGCACGCCTGCTTGTAGATGGGGATACTGGGGAACAAATGGGGCAAAAACACAGGTTTTAAGCCAATCCTGGACAGACATGGTGGCTTACGCTTATAATCCCAACATTTTGGGAGGCCAAGGTGGGAAGCGGGCTTGAAGTCAGGAGTCTGAAACCAGCCTGGGCAATAAAGCAAAACCCCATGGTGTGTGCCTGTAGTCCCAGCAACTCAGGAGACTGAGGCAGGAGGATCGCTTGAGCCGAGGAGGTTGAGGCTGCAGTGAGCTATGTTTGGGCCACTGTACCCAAGCCTGGGTGACAGAGCAAAACCCTGCCTCTAAAACAAGTAAATGGCTGGACACTTGCTCACGCCTATAATCCCCAGCACTTGGGAGGCCAAGGTGGGCAGATCACCTGAGGTCAGGAGTTCGAGACCAGCCTGACCAACATGGAGAAACCCCCTTCTCTACTAAAAATACAAAATTAGCCAGACGTGGTGGCACATGCCTGTAATTCCAGCTACGCCAGATGCTGAGGCAGGAGAATTGCTTGAATCCAGGAGGCAGAGGTTGTGGTGAGCCGAGATTACACCACTGCAGTCCAGCCTGGGTAACATAATGAGACTCAGTCTTGGAAAAAAAAGAGAGAGAGAGAGGTCTGCCTACTCATGACAGCAGCCCCGGTACATGAATGCACCATGCCAGGCAGCAGTGACAGCATCAGAAACGAAGACACAGCTTCCAGAGTCACTGGGAAGAGCCGTGTGCCCAGCACACAGTAGGCACTCAACAAACATCTGTTGAGTAAATTTGGATTCTATGTGAGGGGGGCCTGAAAGGGAAGAGATGGCCCAGAGGAGACAGGACTAGCCCAACAGAGTCCAGGTGTCCTCAGGGGTGACACCTGAGGACTGTGGGACCCTGCTGCTGCCCAACACCCCAGTCACAGTGCACACTCACACCCACGACCTCACTTCATCCCACCCCTCTGCAAGGGGGCCCCTTGAGTATCCCCAACTTCCTGAAAAAGAAACCGAGGGTCAGGACCATCACAGTGAGAGTCAGAGCCAGGCCGAAGGGACTCTTCAGAGAGTCCTGTTGTGCACGGCCCCTTAGGGTCACAAGGAGGGCATGTTTTGCAGGATGGGCAGCTGGAAATGTGGGTCTGGAGCTTGGGAGATAGATGGGGGCCCCTTAGAGCAAAGTGGGCGTGCTCGTCACAGAGCGAGGGTAGACAGGCGAGCACCAGGCAGGGATTTGGGTTTCTCCACTCGGGTTTTGGTTTCTTGTTGTTTTAAAGTGACCAAATCTCTCATTGGCGTGATGGCTTACACCTATAATCCCAGCATTTTGGTAGGCTGAGGCAGGTGGATCACCTGAGGTCAGGAGTTCAAGACCAGCCTGGCTAACATGGTAAAACCCTATCTCTACTGAAAAAAAAAAAAACACAAAAATCAGCCAGGTATGGTGGCACACGCCTGTAATCCCAGCCACTCGGGAGGCCGAGGCAGGAGAATTGCTTGGATCCGAAAGACGGAGATTGCAGTGAGTTGAGATTGACTCCTGTACTTCAGCCTGGGCAGCAGAGTGAGACTCCATTTCAAAATGAATGAATGAATGAACGAGTGAACGAATGAAGTGACTGAATCTCAAAGCATTGAAAAGCTTGGCTTCTGGAGACCTGGGACCGAGCCTTGATCCTGAAAGCCAGCTCTTTCTGTGGTAGGATTCCTGCAACTTCTCTGACTTCTAAAGAAAGGAGTCATGGAAACCGACTAGACCGGGCCTCTTCAGTGTTTGGAGAGACATTTCTGGGTCAAGAATTTCCAGCCCATAAATTCCCCATGCTTCAGATTCAAAGAAGGTTTGTGAAAGGCTGGGCTTTACTTAACCTTTCACATAGCAAAACTTCCTGCCTTCCTGGCCTCTGAATAACACGTCTTCCAGGCCGGGGTTCAGAAAGACGGTCTGATGGATCTAGATATGGAAATGACCTCAAGTCAGAGTGAAGCTGGGTGCCCTAGAAGTACCTGACCAAAAAGGAAACATTAAACAAAAACAATGTTTTTAACTTTGGGCTGGATGCAGTGGCTCATGCCTGTAATCCCAGCACTTTGGAGGCCAAGGCAGAAGGATCGATTGAGCCTAGGAGTTGCAGGCTTGCCTGGGAAACCTGGTGAAATTCCATCTCTATAAAAAATACAAAATTTAGGCCCGGTGCGGTGGCTCATGCCTGTAATCCCAGCACTTTGGGAGGCCAAGGCGGGTGGATCATCAGGTCAGGAATTCAAGATCAGCCTGGTCAAGATGGTGAAACCCCGTCTTCACTAAAAATACAATAAAATTAGCCGAGCATGGTGGTGGGCGCCTGTAATCCCAGCTACTTGGGAGGCTGAAGCAGGAGAACCGCTTGAACCTGGGAGGCAGAGATTGCAGTGGGCCGAGATCACCCCACTGCACTCCAGCCTGGGTGACAAAATGAGACTCTGCCTTGGAAAAAAAAAAAAAAATAGCCAGGTGTGGTGGTGCCTGCCTATAGTCCCAGCTACTGGAAAGGCTGAGGTGGGAGGATCACTTGAGCCCAGGGAGGTCAAGGCTGCAGTGACCAGAGATCGTGCCACTGCACTCCAGCCTGGGCGACGCAGAGAGACCCTGTCTCAAAAAAAAAAAAAGAAAAGAAACAAACAAATAAACGAACTTAGGAAAGTGCACATGGAGCAGAAAGGAACGCTGGCAGGTCTCAGGCCCCCTTTTCCCGCCTGCTTCTCCTCCACGGACATTAGCACTGGTCTCTCCCAAGTGAATTTCCCACGATGACTCATTTCTCTTGTACTCCTCGATCTTCAGAATGAGCAAAACAGAAGTCAGGAATCTTTGAAGTGGACATTTGTTTATAAATCTAAGATTTTTTACTTTCCAGAACATTTTTTGGGCCTTTGCAGATTACTGTTTTAACATTTTCCTCAAAGTGTCTTCTCCATATTTGGGCAAGGCAAGAGACAAGGGGAATTTTTGGTTTTTGTTTTCATAAGAAACGGCGGCATCTTGGAGAAAACAAGTTCTTGGGCCTACTTCCTCTCACAAGCGATTCTGGGCTGAGGATTTGAGATCAACCCTGCTCAGGCCGGGCGTGGTGACTCACACCTGTAATCCCTGCACCTTGGGAGGCTGAGGCGGGTGGATCACTTAAGGTCAGAAGTTCGAGACCAGCCTGGTCAACATGGTGAAACCTCATTTCTACTAAAAATACAAAAATTAGCCAGGTGTGGTGGTGTGCCTGTAGTCCCAGGTACTCAGGAGGCTGAGGCAGAAGAATGGCTTTGAACCCAGGAGGCGGAGGTTGCAGTGAGCCGAGATGGCCCCACTGCACTCCAGCCTGGGCGACAGAGTGAGGATCTGTCTCAAAAAAGAAAGAAAGAAAGAGATCAACCCTGCTGGTCTTTGATAAACTGCAGGTTCACAACCAGGTTCACTAACAATTGTTGAACAAGAAATGTCAGTCTATAAAAATTCTCAGAAGAAACCCCACCCCTGTTCAAGAGTTCCTTATCTCTGAGACATCTCTGTGTGTTGAAGATAAGGATCTGATTGTTCACTCTCTGCATGTCAGGGCTGAGAGGTGATCAAACTCCCTCTCCATTTTCTAGAGGGAAAACTGACAACCAAAGAGGGGAACTGTGCATTTGTGGCAGAGTACGGACTCTTTCTCCCACATTTTTACTTTGAAAAATGTCAAACCTACAGAAACACTTCAAGAACACCATAATAAGTACCCATGCTTATTTACCAATTGCTAGCATTACAGGAAATTTGCCTTATCTTTTTTTCTCTCGAATCTCATATATGTGTTTGTTTCAGATATCATGACACTTCATCCACATGCTTGGAATTGTGGCCGGGCTCAGTGGCTCACACCAGTAATGCCAGCACTTTGGGAGGTGGAGGTGAGTGGATTGGTTGGAGACCAGCCTGACCAACATGGTGAAACCCCATCTCCACCAAAAATACAAAAATTAGCCGCGTGTGGTGGCGCATGCCTGTAATCCCAGCTACTTAGGAGGCTGAGACAGGAAAATCGCTTGAACTCGGGAGGTGGAGTTTGCAGTGAGCTGAGATCACACCATTGCACTCCAGCCTGGTAGACAGAGTGAGACTCTGTCTCAAAAAAACAAAACAAAACAAAATTTAACATCTAATCAATATTGCTATCTAATACATACTCTCTAATTCAAATTTCTCTCATTGTCATACTAGCTCTAATAGTGTTCACTAAAGGTTACTTGTTTTTTATCCGAGAATTAAACAAGGATCACTCAGTTCCTTTAGCGGTTACATCTCCTTCATTCTAGCACAGTTCTTGGCCTTTGGTTTTGTCTTGCTTTGCTTCTGTCACTCATGATATGAACATTTTTGAAGCATCCAGGCCAGCTGGTTTGCAGAAAGTCCCCCCATGTGGATCTGTCTGATGGTTTCCTATTGATTCAAATTTCACCTTTTGGGCAGGACACTACATGGAGGATGCTGAGTCCTAATCAGTGCCAGGACACCAGGAAGCACATGAGGCCAGTGCGTCCCATTACTGGGGATGTTCCGTTTCATCATCCGGTAAAGTTGGTATCTCTGGATTTCTGCATATCTTGTTCCCTAAAAATCTTTCCCCTATGGTCTTAGTATCCATTGAGATGATTCTTTCATGAACACTTATTGCCATGGCAGTTGTAAAATGTGAATCTTGTTTTGTCATTCCTTCTCTCTTGACTGGTTGGTGGTCCCTCCCTCCTTCCCTCCCTCTCTGTCTCTCTTTCTCTCTTTCTTTCTTTGTCTTTTTTTTTTTTTTTTTTTTTTTTTTTTTTTTTTTTTTTTTTTTTTTTTTTTTTTTTTTTTTTTTTTTTTTTTTTTTTTTTTTTTTTTTGAGACAGAGTTTCACTTTTACTGCCCAGGCTGGTGTGTAATGGTGTGATCTCAGCTCACTGCAACCTCCACCTCCTGGTTCAAGCGATTCTCCTGCCTCAGCCTCCCAAGTAGCTGGAATTACGGGCGCTGCCACAATACTCGGCTAATTTTTTGTATTTTTAGTAGAGACAGGGTTTCACCATGTTGGCCAGGCTGGTCTTGAACTCCTGACTTCAGGTGATCCACCCACCTTGGCCTCCCAAAGTTCTGGGATTACAGGCATGAGCCACCGTGACCAGCAATAAGATCTTTATTTTATTTTTGTTTTTTGGGATGACGTCTCACTCTGACACCCAAGCTGGAGTACAGTGGCGCCACCATGGTTCACTGCAGCCTCAAACACGGGGGCTCCAGACACACTCCCACCTCAGCCTTCCAAGTAACTGGGACCACAGGCACACACCACCACATCTGGCTACTTTTTTTTTTATTATTTGAAGAGACCAGGACTTGCCGTGTTGCCCAGGCTGGTCTACAACTCCTGGACTCTAGCAGTTCTCTCGTCTCGCCTTCCCTAAATTCTGGGATTACAGGTGTGAGCCACTGCGCCTGGCCAGTGGTCTTCTTTAAAGAAGAATTTTCCTTTTTTCTTCCCTCTTTTAAAATATTTTTTGGTTGGGTGTCGTGCCTCACCCCTGTAATCCCAGCACTTTGGGAGGCCAAGGGAGGCGGGTCACTTGAGGTCAGGAGTTTGAGACCAGCCTGACCAACACGGTGAAACTCTGTTTCATCATATTTTATGATATTTGTAAAAACACGAAAATTAGCTAGAGATGGTGGTGGGACCTGTAATTCCAGCTACTCAGGAGGCTGAGGCAGGGGAATCGTTTGAACCCATGAGGTAAAGTTTGCAGTGAGCCGAGATCACGCCACTGCATTCCAGCCTGAGTAATAGAATGAGACCCTGTCTCAAAAAATATATGTACATATATTTTAAAGTATCAATATTGACTCATAGATTTGTATTTTATCCAAGAAGCTGAATGTTCCTGGGTGCAGTGGCTCGCACCTGAAATCCCAGTACTTTGGGAGACCAAGGTGGGTGGATCACGAGACCAGGAGTGTGAGACCAGCCTGACCAACATAGTGAAACCCCGTCTCTATTAAAAGTACAAAAAAAGCCGGGCGCGGTGGCTCAAGCCTGTAATCCCAGCACTTTGGGAGGCTGAGGCAGGTGGATCACGAGGTCAAGAGATCGAGACCATCCTGGTCAACATGGTGAAACCCCGTCTCTACTAAAAATACAAAAAAAACATTAGCTGCGCATGGTGGCGCGTGCCTGTAATCCCAGCTACTGAGGAGGTTGAGGTAGGAGAATTGCCTGAACCCAGGAGGCGGAGGTTGCGGTGAGCCGAGATCGCGCCATTGCACTCCAGCCTGGGTAACAAGAGTGAAACTCCGTCTCAAAAAAAAAAAAAAAATTAGCTGGGCAGGGTGGCGGGTGCCTGTAATCCCAGCAACTTGGGAGGCTGAGGCAGGAGAATCGTGTGAACCCAGGATTCAAGTTGCAGTGAGCCAAGATCGTGCTACTGCACTCCAGCCTGGGAGACAGAGTGAGACTCCATCTCAAAAAAAAAAAAGCTAAATGTATGACTTCCATTACTTATTTTGTGCTCAAATATTCCCAGGCCTGGCCATTGGCAGCCCCTTCCAGCAGCTCTGTGCTAGCAGCTCCTTTCACACTCCCACCATCCTTCGAGCACCTCTTTACTTTCCGGCACTGTAAAGTGTCCCAGGATCCTCTCGACGTTCCCCATCTCAGCTCTGGAGTCAGCCATCCCTGACTGGGAACTGGAGCTTCGAATCTAACAGTGGTAAGGTGTTCTCGTGTATGACAGATTCTAGGTCCTCTCAGTGGGCCTAGTTATTTCTTTTTCTCTCTCCCTTTCTTTCTCTCTTTTTCTTTCTTCCTTTCCTCTTTCTCTCTTTTTTTCCCTCCCTCCCTCCCTCCCTTCCTCCCTTCCTTCCTTCCTTTTTTTTTTTTTTTTTGAGACAATTTAGTTCTATTGCCCAGGCTGGAGTGGAGTGGCACAATCTCGGCTCACTGCAAACTCCACCTCTCCGGTTCAAGTGATTCTCCTGCCTCAGCTACCCACCCAAGTAGCTGGAACTACAGGCGCATGGCACCAAGCCCGACTAACTTTTTTGTATTTTTAGTAGAGAAGGGATTTTGCCATGTTGGCCAGGCTGGTCTCGAACTCCTGATCTCAAGTGCTCAAGTGATCTGCCCACCTTGGCCTCCCAAAGTGCTGAGATTACAGGCATGAGCCACCGTTCCTGGCCAGCCTCTTTCTCCCTTCTCCTCCTCCTCCTCCTTCTTCTTCTTGCTTCTTCTTCTTACTTAAAACTCTTGTTTTGGTAATTTATTTTTCCATAACTAATTACAAATAACAAAACACCAGCATTTTCCTTCCTCCATTCCAAATCTCCCTCATCCTACAGTGAGAATCTGGGTTTTGGTACCACCAATCCTGGGATAACCCAAAGTTGCTTCAGAACGGCTCCGCCCTCCCCGCTGCCAATAACAAACTCGCTAATGAGGTTTGGGGTTCTGTCACAGGTCTCCCAGTCCTTAGAGTGTAGCCCACTAAGGAGGTACAGCTGGACAACCCAGTTCCGTAGTTACTCAGATAGCTTTTTTTTTTTTTCTGCAAGTGGTTTATGTCACCAACATCATATAGAGATTAATTAGTTTCTGTTGATTTTCGCTTTCCTTTTTCTAAGAGACAGGGTATGGCTCTGTTATTGCAGCTTTAGTCATAGCTCATAGAGCCGTGACCTCCTGGGCTCAAGCGATGCTGGGATTACAAGGCATCCCCCACCAGGCTTGGTTTTTTTTTTTTTTGGTGGAGATGAGGTCTTACTATGTTACCCAGAATGGTCTCTAGCGCCCGGCCTCAAGGAATCCTCCCACCTTGACCTCCCAAAGCCTTGGGATTACAGGCATGAGCCTCCTTGCCCAGGCTCTGTTGGTTTTTCTCCTATCCTTGATGACTTTTATTTATCTATTTATTATTATTATTTTGAGGTGCAGTTTCGCTCTTGTTGCCCAGGCTGGAGTGCAATGGCACAATCTCCACTGTCTGCAACCTCGGCCTCCCGAGTTCAAGCGATTCTCCTGCCTCAGCCTCCCAAGTAGCTGGGATTACAGGCATGCACCACCACACCCGGCAAATTTTGTATTTTTAGTAGAGACAGGGTTTCTCCATGTTGGTCAGGCTGGTCTCGAACTCCCAACCTCAGGTGATCCACCCACCTCAGCCTCCCAAAGTGCTGAGATTACAGGCGTGAGCCACCATGGCCGGCATTTTTATTTCTTAAAGGTAAAATTGATTTAAGTTGCATTCAGAAATGTGCACAGATTCTTGTGAAAGAAGGAACCACGCAGTCCAGGCGAGGAGTCCATCACTATTTTCAAACACCCCTTTAGGAGGCAGGCATTAATGCCCTGCTCCATCCTTTGGAGGCAGCCCCGGGCTAACTAAGCACAGCACTCCTGAGTTCCATCAGCCTCGGTGTTTCTAAGGAGTCCAAGTGCGGCCGGGGTGTGAGTCCCTGTCCCTGCACCCCCAACCCCGCCATGCTCCAATCACCCTCCCCGCTCCGGGGGCCTCCTGGGCCTTGGCTTGTACCTGTGAACCGAAGGGGTCACATACTAAGGTCTTCGGATAGCTCCCAGGCCTGGACTTAGTTGTCGCAGGATATCATCTTTACTGATCAACCCATTTTGTTTCACAAGAACCCAGTGAGTGTTTGGCACGTAATAGAGCCTCCATAAATAGTTGTAGGAATTAGCGTCATTTTACAGCATGGAAACTGAGGCTCCAAGTGGGAGTGGCTTGCCCCAAGGTCTCATTAGTGAGACACGCTGTGGAAGGGCTGCCCTGACCTGAGCACACAGTAGGCGCTTTGATGCGGGCTCAGGAGGTCTGGCTGGTGGGATTGCGCACGCGGGCGTCGCGCACGGGCCGGGGCGGGGCCGTATGCAAATAGGGGGCGGGCCGTATGTAAATAGCGTGTGAGGAGGTCGCGGATTGGCCGGGTCGGGGGGGGCGGGGCGCGCCGAGCCCAGGGCTGGCAGGTGCGCGGGGCGGGAGAGACCAGGTATCCGCACCCGCCCGCTGGACCGCCCGCCCCGCGCTCTGGCGGCTTCTCCCCGGCGATGCCTCCGCTCTGGGCCCTGCTGGCCTTCGGCTGCCTGCGGTTCGGTTCGGGTAGGCGGGGAAGGGCAGGAAGGGGCTGAGCCCGGAGAGGGGCGGTAGCTGCGTCCTGAGGCGCCCATCGCCTGGATCCTGATTCCTGGCAATGGGAACCCAGATATTACTATTATGAATAATAATGGTAGCTGGCGCATCCTCTGGTGGGAATCCGGGGGGCTCACGGGTGGCTGCAACCCTGCCATGTATGTTGCAAGAAACCAACACTCAGAGGGACTGCGGGAGGGCAGAGAAGGGACCAGCCCCAGACCTATGGTGAGGCCTGAACGGCGACAGATACAGAGATATTTCGGCCAAACAGGCAGCATGGGCAAGTTCATGGACGTGGGAGACAGCACTGGGCTATCCTGGGAATTGCCAGTCTATGGGATCGGCTGGATCAAGGGGTGAGGGAAACCCGTGGAGGAAGGGGTGAGGCAGGAGATCCAACAAAGCAAAGCTCAGAACTTTAGGACCTCGCTGCCTTTCCAGAGAGGCCAGACTGCGTCAGGGGGCGCTGAGGGACCATGGAAGGGCCATCGCAGGAGAAGGAGATGGTCAGATTTGCATGTATGGAGAGGCTTGGTTACTAGGGTCCAAGTGAGGACAGTGGGATGGAGCAGGGCTGGGGAATGGAGTGGAGAGATGGCTAGGAGGCGCAATGGAGTTCTTGGCATCTGAGTGTCTGCAGCCGGGAGAGAAGGCAGCAATTTGACCCGACTGCCCCATTTCTGAGCAGGATGATTGAGTGAGGGGCAGTGTCTGAGACAGGTTATGTGGTGGCCCATGGGGAACACAAAGCCCAGTGCCTGGCACACAGCAGGCGCTCAGTAACTGCATGCAGAGTGGGTGTGGACAGTTCTGCCGGGGGTCAGTTCCCATCCTCACTGCCTCCTCCAGCTGTGAACCTGCAGCCCCAACTGGCCAGTGTGACCTTTGCCACCAACAATCCCACCCTCACCACTGTGGCCTTGGAAAAGCCTCTCTGCATGTTTGACAGCTCAGAGGCCCTCACTGGCACCTACGAGGTCTACCTGTATGTCCTGGTTGACTCAGGTAAGGGTCTTGCTTCCTTCTGGCTACTCCAAAAAGGGCTTAGTTGTCTGTAGGGAGGAGGGAAGGAGGCAGGTAGAGGAACGCTCCATGCCTGTAGTTGTCTAATTAAACTCCCATGCTAGGCTGGGCATGGTGGCTCACGCCTATAATCCAAGCACTTTGGAGGCCAAGGTGAGCAGATTACCTAAGGTTGGGAGCTCAAGACCAGCCTGACCAACATGGTGAAACCCTGTCTTTAAAAAAAATAAAAATAAAAAAATGTGGAGGCATGCCCTGGCCTCCACTCCGGGCCCAGGGTGCTACAGCCACAGACCTGTCCTTGCCTTGCAGGGACATCCAGTTAGAGAGGGAAGTAATAACATCACCGATCACTGAGTAGCTACACCATACCAGGCGCTTTGCATACCATAGAGCTAATATCTACGACCAGCTTACAAGGTAGCTATTACCAATCCCCGTTACAGAACAGAGAATCCGGGCTCAGGGCGGTGGAGTCACTCTCTGGGAGCTCCCAGCACTGGAAAGTGAACCTGACCTCACTAGTCCTCAAGCGCAATGTCCTTCTGAGGCTTAGAAAAGTGGCTCAGGATTGGTGTTTCTAAGGTAAAACCACACTTTCAGACATGCTGCTCTGGCCCAGCCCTGACCCCCTCCCTGGAGGAGATACTGAGTTTCTGAGAGAAGCCATCATCAACTCTCCAATTTCTTTTTTTTGAGATGGAGTCTCACTCTGTTGCCCAGGCTGGAGTGCAGCAGCACGATCTTGGCCCACTGCAACCTTCACCTCCCGGATTCAAGTGATTCTCCTGCCTCAGCCTCCTGTAGCTGGGATTGTAGGCACCTGTCACCACACCCGGCTAACTTTTAAATTTTTGGTAGAGACGGAGTTTCACCATGTTGGCCAGGCTTGTCTTAAACTCTGGACCTCGTGATCCACCCACCTCGGCCTCCCAAAGTGCTGGGATTACAGGCGTGAGCCACCTCGCCCGGCCCAACTCTTGCATTTCTATCAGCCGGTCATTTACAACAGCTCATTCAGGGCCATCATTTTATTCTTTCAGCACGTGTTTATTGACTAGCAGGTAGTCAGTAAACTACTTACTACCAAATAAACTAAAATGCCTGATCTCTGGGCACCGCAGGGAATTTATCTCCCATTTCCTAGAAGACTAGGGTCTGCAGAGGTAGAATGAATTGTCCAAAGTCTCCCATCTAGAGAGGAGGAGACCTGGGACCTGCCTCCACGTTTTTTCTCCTGGATATATGACCCTCCTTTCCCATTTTATATAAAAGAGAATCCAGGGCTCTCAGCAATGAAGTGACAAAGGTCTTTGGGATGGGGGGGTTGCAGGAATGTCACAAGATAAAGTGAGAGTCAGACAGCACCCAAAGCAGGGGTTGATCCTTGTCCATCTCCCCCATTGCACTGGGAGGGCAGAGACTGAGCTTGCCCCATGCCTGTGACCCCAGTGCCCAGCACAGGGCTGAGGCAGAAAGGATAATCAGGGGCGTCTGATGAATGAGTGAGTGAGTGTGGCTGAGCTGGAGTGGCCAGGAGCCTCACTCCCTGCACTGCCTCTGCAGCCGGCTCCAGGAACGCCTCAGTGCAAGACAGTACCAAGACCCCACTGAGCTCAACGTTCCAACAAACAGAGGGTGGGAGGACAGGTCCCTACAAAGCCGTGGCCTTTGACCTGGTCCCCTGCAGTGACCTGCCCAGCCTGGATGCCGTTGGGGATGTGTCCCAGGCCTCACGGATCCTGAATGCATACCTGGTCAGGGTGGGCGTCAACAGGACCTGCCTGTGGGACCCCAACTTCCAGGGGCTCTGTAACCCGCCCCTGTCAGCAGCCACAGAGTACAGGTGGGTGTCAACAAGCTGCTACCGGAGAGCAGCGGCCACGCCCCAGTCCTGACAGGGAGAGAGGGGCACAGTGGGAGCAGCCGCATTTCTTGAGAGCTATGTGCTGAGAGCATCCCAGGTCCTGGGCAGGTCATGCTGTCTCAGGTTCAGGTTCAGAAGGGGCCCCTCTTGGATTGGTGCTCTGTGGCTACCATCTTGAATTTCTTTTTTTTTTGAGACACAGTCTCACTGTCTCCCAGGCTGGAGTGCAGTGGCACGATCTCAGCTCACTGCAACCTCCGCCTCCGGAGTCAAGCGATTGTCCTGCCTCAGCCTCTTGAGTAGCTGAGATTACAGATACCTGCCACCACGACTGGCTAATATTTTTTGTGTGTTTTTGTTGTTGTTGTTTTGTTTTTGAGGTGGAATTTCACTCTTTTTGCCCAGGCTGGAGTGCAGTGGTGCAATCTCGACTCACCGCAACCTCTGCCTCCCAGGTTTAAGTGATTCTCCTGATTTAGCCTCCCGAGTAGCTGGGATTCTAGGCATGCACCACCACGCCTGGCTAATTTTATATTTTTAGTAGAGATGGGGTTTCTCCATGTTGGTCAGGCTGGTCTCAAACTCCCGACCTCAGGTGATCCACCTGCCTTGGCCTCCCAAAGTGCTGAGATTACAGGTGTGAGCCACTACGCCTGGCCAACTTTTTGTGTTTTTAATAGAGACGGAGTTTCACCATGTTGGTCAAGTTGGTCTTGAACTCCTGACCTCAAGTGATCTGCCTGCCTCGGCCTCCTGCATAGTTCTGGGATTACAGGCATGAGCCACTATGCCCGGCCCATCCCGAAATTCTTAATTGTTGAACAAGGGCCCACATTTTCATTTTGCTCTGGGCCCCACAAATTATGCAGCTTGTTCTGGCCAATCTACATGTAGGGAATCATCCACCCAAACCCCTTCGTCTTATAGGAAAGGAAACTGCCCCAGAGAGGGAAAGTTGCCCAGTGGAAAGCTGGGGCCTGGTATGAAAAGGAACACTGCCAAAGCCTGGCCATCCTCAGCCTCACCTTCTGCTTTTTCCTTAGACCTGCTGCTGCCCACCCCAACCCCAGCAGGCCCTCGATCCATTCCCTCTCATTTTCTGAAGCGTCTTCTCTATGTAAAGCCCAGTGCTCAGTCCTGACCCACGGCCAGGTCTTACCTGGTGCCAGAGCCTCAGGTTACATCCGCTCCGGTACCATGGACATGCCTAGGATGGGGTCTCTGCAGCTTCCAGGCCCAGATTGTCACCCACCTGTCATCCTCATAGAGGGCTTGCCCTCCCTTGGCCTCAGCCACTGGGCAGAGCAAGGGTCTCTGCTCTGTTTCCCCGTCTAGCCTCTTGCCTGTGATCTTGGTTTTTGAGGGGAAAATCCTCTCCCTCCTCCTTGGTCTCAAAGGCAGCCCTCTCTGCCTTCATTTACAAGCCCTTCTTACCCCGGGGTCAGCCCTGCCTCTGGAAATCTCATTTTGGAACAGAAAAAAGTAGGGGGTTAAGCAAAACCTGCATGAGACTTTTTGTTTTATTTTGTTTTTTAGACGAAGTCCCTCTTTGTCACCCAGGCTGGAGTGCAGTGGCACAGTCTTGGCTCACTGCAGCCTCCACCTCCTGGGTTTGAGCGATTCTCCTGCCTCAGCCTCCCGAGTAGCTGGGACTACAGACATGCACCACCATGCCTGGCTAATTTTTGTATTTTTAGTAGAGATGGGGGTTTCACCATGTTGGCCAAGCTGGTCTTGAACCCCTGACCTCAAATGATCCGCCTGCCTCGGCCTACCAAAGTGCTGGGCTTACAGGTGTGAGCCACTGCTCCTGGCCTGGATGAGATTTCAAGGATCTTAATTTTTATTTGCGTGTTAAGCTACAGGCTGTAGATGTCTTTGTAGTCAGAACATCCATCATTTTAAACTGACTGAGTAGGAGACCTTCAGAAGGCTGTGGATATTCTGTAATGCATTGCCCAGTCTTCTTTATTGTTATTTATTTATTTATTTTTGAGATGGAATTTCGCTCTGTTGCCAGGCTGAAGTGCAGTGGCTCAATCTCAGCTCACTGCAACATGAGCCTCCCAGGTTCCAGCAATTCTCCTGGCTCAGCCTCCCGAGTAGTTGGGACTACAGGCACACACCCCCATGCCTGGCTATTTTTTGTATTTTTAGTAGGGACAGGGTTTCACCATGTTGGGCAGGATGGTCTCGATCTCTTGAGCTAGTAATCCGCCTGCCTTGGTCTCCCAAAGTTCTGGGATTACAGGAGTGAGCCACAGTGCCTGGCCAGTGCATTGCCCAATCTTCTTTTGTGATTAGAAACACTTGTTCCAGGGTTTCTGCACTTAAAATATATCTCCTGTACAAGGGCAGCAGGGTTGATGATGGATATTATTCCAATTCTTCTTTTCTTTCTCTCCCTCCCTCCTTTCTTTCTTTTCTTCCTTTCTTTCCACCTCCTGGAAGGACTGGCCCCTCCCTCACCCCTAGGCCCTCCTATATCTGCAGCCTGCGCCCCTGCCCCTACCCTGCCTCCCTGTGGCTGGGGCTTGCAAGAAACATAGAAGTCACCCCAGCTCTGTCTCCTTCCAGGTTCAAGTACGTCCTAGTCAACATGTCCACAGGCTTGGTAGAGGACCAGACCCTGTGGTCGGACCCCATCCGCACCAACCAGCGTAAGTGGTGGGCAGTGGTGGGGGTGATGCTCCAAGGGCCCCGAGGAGGCAGGGCCAGGCACGGCCATGAGAACCAAGGCTCATCTGTCCCTGTGGAAGCCTCCCAGGCCAGGTAGTGATGAGGAAAATGCTCATTAAAGCGTTGACCCTGGAACGTTCTCCTTCCTCCCTTCCATCCTTGAGGGCCAGGTGTGGGAACAGATCATGGTGGAGGTTTTGGTGGCATTTGGACTGGGGATGGGTGCAAGTGGAGATCTAAGCCGGCCTGTCTCTCTGTCTCTCCGGCCCTTACGGTGCGTTGGCTTCAAAGGCATGCGGAGCTGACCTGGCGTTTAGGTCCTAACCAGCCCCTTTGCTAAATCCTCACGGCAGCAAGCAACTGTGGCCAGGTCAGGTGGCTCTAAGGCCTAAAACTAAGACAGAGAAGTTAGCAAGGAACTGCTCTCCCTCCCCACACTCCTACCCCCAGCACCTGGGTGGGTTTCCTGAGAGTGGAAAGCCAGGGTCCTGCCCTGTTCCTTGCTCAGCAGAGACCCAAAGTTCATACACAGAGTCCAGTCTGCTGAACGGCAGGGGCCACGCCAGGGACTCTGATGGTAATTTTGAGTGAATGACACCCTAACAGAAGACCCCCTCCCACCACACCTTGGCCCCCACGACGAGGCTGTCTGGCAGGATGGCTGTCAGGAGGCTGTGCATTTCACCTGCAGAGCCTCCATGTGCACCCCAGGGGTGTGGGGGCTGCAAAAGGTTGCCTGAGGTCACCCATGAGTGGATGGTAGAGAACATTGTGTGTGTGTGTATGTGAGTGCCTGCTGTGGTGTGTGTGTGTGTGTGTGTGTGGTGTGGTATTGTCGCGGATATCAGGAGACCGCAGAGACCAATGAGTGAAACAGGAGGATTTTTTATTTAGGTGCACCGGCTCAGAGGATTTGCCTTTGAAAACTGAGCACAGCACAAAGAAAACGGGTGCCTTTTATGCACCTTTGTGATACAGGATGACGAAGCCGAAAGTGATTTTACAGAATCCTCGTTAACTAATGAAGTTAGTTAGTTAGTTAACTAACTAATCTTCGTTAACTAACCCGTGGCATGTTTTGTGATGTACTTTACATTTGAAAAATAACATTTTGAGAAACACATTTGGCAGTTTTCAGGTTTATTTGCCCTGTGGCCTTGCAGTTGGCCAGCAAGAAAAACAGGAACCCTTAGATGACTGGGAACTTTGCTAAGAATGTGGGGAGGAGGATAAGGTTAAATGGTTTACTGAGAGACAGTTAATATTTATTTTGTCTTAAGCAGAACTGGGGAGGAGGTATTATATTAAACAGCACGCAACACAGCAAAATATACCTTGTATAACAACTGCTACAAATTGCTATTACTGTTATTTAATTTTCTTCTTCAGTATGTGTGTATGTAGTTTATGGTGTTGTGTATGTGTGTGTATGAGAGTGTGTGGTATGTGATGTGAGTGTGAGAATGTGTGTGGAATGTGGTGTGTGGAGAGTCTGTGAGGAGCGTGGTGTGTATGAGTGTGACAGTGTGTGGTGTATCTCAGAAGTCCCCAACCCCAGGGCCACGGACCAGTACCAATCCGTGGCCTGTTAGGAACTGGCCACACAGCAGGAGGTGAGGGCGGACAAATGAAGCTTCATCTGTGAGTGTGAGCATGAGTTGGTGTGTGTATTGTGTGGTGTGTGAGTGTGTGATGTGTGTGGTGTGTGATAGATGTGTGGCATGTGGTGTGTGAGAGTGTGTGTGGTATGTGGTGTATGTGAGAGTGTGTATTGTGCGTGGTGTGAGAGTGTGGCAGTGTGTGTGTGAGTTTGGTGTGTGATGTGTGTGGTGTGTGGTGTGTGTGTGGTGTATGTGAGAGTGTGTATTGTGTGGTGTATGGTGTGAGAGTGTGGCAGTGTGTGTGTGAGTTTGAGTTGGTGTGTGATGTGTGTGGTGAGTGTGTGATGTGTGTGATATGTGGTGTGTGAGAGTGTGTGTGGTGTGTGAGTATATGAGTTGGTGTGTGATGTGTGGTGTGTGAGTGTGTGATGTGTGATAGATCTGTGGTGTGTGTGGTGTGTGATAGATGTGTGGTGTGTGAGAGTGTGTGTGGTGTGTGAGTATATGAGTTGCTGTGTGATGTGTGGTGTGTGAGTGTGTGATGTGTGATAGATCTGTGGTGTGTGTGGTGTGTGGTGTATGTGAGTGTGTATTGTGTGTGGTGTGATGTGAGAGTGAGTGTGGCAGTGTGTGTGTGAGTTTGAGTTGGTGTGTGATGTGTGTGGTGAGTGTGTGATGTGTGTGGTGTGTGATAGATATGTGGTGTGTGAGAGTGTGTATTGTGTGTGGCGTGTGGTGTGAGAGTGTGGCAGTGTGTGTGTGAGTTTGAGTTGTGTGTGATGTGTGTGGTGAGTGTGTGATGTGTATAGTGTGTGATAGATGTCTGGTGTGTGTGTGTGTGTGTGTGGTGTGTGATGTATGTGAGTGTGTATTGTGTGTGGTGTGTGGTGTTAGCATGTGTGTGTGAGTTGGTGTGTGTTGTGTGTGGTACATGGTATGTGTCTTAGTGTGCATGTGTGTCATGTGTGGTGTGTGTGGTACATGGTATGTGTGTACGAGTTGGTGTATGATATGTGTTTAGTGTGTGGGGGACGTAGTGTGTGACTGTGAGACTGTGTGTGGTATGTGGTGTGTGTAGTATGTGTGGTGTGTGAGTATGGTGTGTGTGAATGTGTGTGTGAGTTGGTGTGTGTGGTGTCAGTGTGAGTTGGTATGTGTGGTGTGTGTGGAGTGTGATATGTGTGGTGTGTGAGAGCGTATGTGGTGTCTGGTGGATGTGAGTGTGTGTTATGTGATGTGTAGTGTGAGTGTGGCAGTGTGTGTGTGTTTGAGTGTGATGTGTGTGGTGTGTGAGTGTGTGTGTGAGTTGGTATGTGTGGTGTGTGGTGTGTGAGTGTGGCAGTGTGTGTGACTTTGAGTTAGTGTGTGGTATGTGAGTGTGAGAGTGTGTGAGTTGGTATGTGTGGTGCGTGAGTGTGAGAGTGAGTTTGAGTTGGTGTGTGATGTGTGTCGTGTGTGTGAGTGTGAGTGACTTGGTATGTGTGGTGAGTGGTGTGTGTAAGTGTGGCAGTGTGTGTGTTTGAGTTGGTGTGTGTTGTGTGGTGTGAGAGTGTGGCAGTGTGTGTGTATGTGAGTTTGAGTTGGTGTGTGATGTGTGTGGTGTGTGAGTGTGAGCGTGTGAGTGACTTGGTATGTGTTGTGAGTGCTGTGTGTAAGTGTGGCAGTGTGTGTGTTTGAGTTGGTGTGTGTTGTGTGGTGTGTGAGAGTGTGGCAGTGTGTGTGGCTGCGGTGACTCCTCCCATCCTCACTCGCTGCCCCCGTCCTGTGGCATTCCCACGCAGTGTGGTTTTGCTGAAACTGCCGGGGAACCCTTGGGACCTCGGTTTCCTCATCTGAGAAGAAGGAAGAAGAATTCTTGAGGGCCTCCGCATCAGGGTTCCTTTGGGGAACCCAGGCAGAAGCACGAGGCCCACCTCTCTTGCGGGAGGAACGCAGGGCCTTTGGGAGCAGCATGCATCTCAGGACCAGGCCGGCCCAGCTTGAGCCTGGATTCTGTGTGTCCTTGGCCGGGAACTCAGGCTCCCTGAGTGTAGTGAGTGATCTGCAGAATGGGGGCTCCAGGGGACCTGGGACAGTAGCTGCAAGTGGCTGGCTACAGTAGGACCCCATACATCATCCATTCACATAGTTCCAAAGGGTGAGGCCAGCCCCGGAAGAGTGACAGCCACTGCCCACCTGGCCCCGTCAGACCAGGGCCCTTTGCCTCATCTTTGATTATAATCCGTATCCTAGCCATCTCACCAGAAGACTTGAGTCACTTTATGATTTAAAATTATGCAAAGGCCAGGTGCCCTGGTGGCTCACACCTGGAATCTCAACACGTTGGTAGGCTGAGGCAGGACTGCTTGAGCCCAAGTTCAAGACCATTCTGGGCAACACGGTGAAACCCCATCTCTACAAAAAAAGTACAACAAATTAGCTGGGCGTGGTGGCATGCACCTGTAGTCCCAGCTGCTCGGGAGGCGGGGGTGGGAGGATTGCTTGAGCCTGAGGTTGAGGCTGCAGTGAGCCAGGATGGTGCCACTGCACTCCATCCTGGGTGACAGAGCGAGACTCTGTCTCAAAAACTGTAACAGAAAATAATGCGAAAAAAAAAAAAGATTTAAATGACGAGGTGGCCAGAAACACATAAAAGAAAGGCGGGAGGTGGAATGTGGGGAAAACAAGGTAATTGTGCCTAAAACCTGGGAGAAGTCACTGTACTGGGTCCCAGGGTCATTCCTGGATCCCTGGCAGCCAGGGTGGGGGAGACACTGGCCGCCACCTGGGAGATGTCCGAGGGTGGTGAGGTGTCTGGGGAGTAACAAGCAGTGTCTCACCACAGTCACTCCATACTCGGTGATCGACACGTGGCCAGGCCGGCGGAGCGGAGGCATGATTGTCATCACTTCCATCCTGGGCTCCCTGCCCTTCTTTCTACTTGTGGGTTTTGCTGGTGCCATTGTCCTCAGCCTCTTGTAAGTACCCGCCAGTTGGGAGGGCTGGACCCCAGGGACACGCCAGACACATTCGGCCCACAGGGACTCAGAAGCTGTGTCCTCTGAGGCAGGGGAAGCCTGGGAGGCAAGGAGGCTACCCCTCTGCCCTGTGGCAGG
Organism: Cebus imitator; assembly: GCF_001604975.1. Lineage (NCBI taxonomy): Eukaryota > Metazoa > Chordata > Mammalia > Primates > Cebidae > Cebus > Cebus imitator. Next base: position 1,475,572 of record NW_016107374.1, on the reverse strand, counting down.
GCAGCGGCGGAGGGGGTTGGGGTGGGGGTCTGGTGACGGGGGAGCAGAGTCCTGGGATTTCAAAGCGGGAGGATCATCAAAGTCAAGTTGCTCAGCTGGGGAGGGCAGGGCTCAGCAGCTGGGCTTGTGGGCAGATGGCCGATTCAGATCTTAGCTCTGACACTTAAAGTTATGCACCCTTAACTGGAAGTGGCATGGCTTGCTATCCTTCTATTCTTTAGTTTCCTCATCTGGAAAATGGAAATAATTCATGGAGTTGTGAAGGTTAAGTGGAATGATCTCTGTAAAGTCTCTAGAGGCCGGGTGTGGTGGCTCACGCCTGTAATCCCAGCACTTTGGGAGGCCAAGGCAGGCAGATCACAAGGTCAGGAGTTTGAGACCAGCCTGGCCAATATGGTGAAACCCTGTCTTTACTAAAAATACAAAAATTAGCCGGGCACTGTGGTGGGCGCCTGTGGCCCCAGCTACTCAAGAGGCTGAGGCAGGAGAATCGCTTGAACCCAGGAAGCAGAGTTTGCAGTGAGCCGAGATCACACCACTGCACTCCAGCCTGGGAGACAGAGTGAGACTGTCTCGGAAAAAGAAGAGCAGTGCTCAGAAACTCAACAAGTTATTTGCTTTTGTTGTCATTTTAATACACTCACTTGCAGTACAGATGGGGAAACTGAAGCCCAGAGGGCATCAGAGTGGCCCAAGGTGACATGGCCTGGCACCAGCACCTAGAGCTGGGCCTAGAACCTGGGACTCACTCGGGACTCCACTGACACCTCTGATTCATGTCGGCTTTGGATGAGGACTCCAGGTCTCCCGGGGGTGCATCAGGGTTAGCAGGGCTGTGAGTGGGCAAGACATGTGAGCCCACAGTCCACCAAGCCCTGGAAGGACCAGGCAGGGACAAACCAAGGTGCCGTGGGAATCTAGAGGAGGGCAGGGTGGGTGCTGCCTGGAGTGTCAGGGTGGCCTTCCTGGAGGAAGGGTCAGTGTGAGCAAACCCTCATCAGCCGAATGCTGCTTAGTGAGAGGCAGGGAGGCAGGGAGGCCCAGGGGACTTTGAAGACCGAGAGAGGTCCCAGTGTGGGTAGGGGTGGAGCAGATAGAAAAGTGTCTTGTTTAGGTATAATTACGTGGATACCTGGAAACTAGCCAGGCCGGAAAAGAGAGGTGGGGGCGGGGGAGATGGAGTGAGGGAGGAGGATGAGAACTTGCAAATCAGGTTGACTCTGACATTTCAGTTTAACAAAAACACAACAGGTGATAACAGCTGTCCAGAAACTGCCTGGCTGCACCCAGGAGCAGTCAGAACACGGCAATGGCCCTCCTTCCTTTCGGGCAGTGCCCTCATCTGGCACTGAAGACCCTGTTCTCTTCCGTCATCTGAATGTAGCCCAGCTTTTTCATGTGTCCCACCTGCCACCCTCCCTCTGTTCCGGCTCCAGCTGCACTGAACTCCAGTCTGCGCTGTTGCCTGACCCTCCTCAGCCCTTCCTGCCTCACACCCACGTACAGACCTCGCGCCTCAATGCCTTTCTCTTCCCCCACACTCCTTTTTTTTGAGACAGAGTTTCGCTCTTGTTGCCCAGGCTGGAGGGCAATGGTACCATCTCGGCTCACCGCAACCTCCGCCACCCGGGTTCAAGCGATTCTCCTGCCTCAACCTCCTGAGTAGCTGGGATTACAGGCATTCACCACCACGACTGGCTATTTTTTTTTTTTTTTAATTATTT
>NW_016107374.1:1470390-1472008 GCF_001604975.1 Cebus imitator | reverse complement strand
CACCAGCTTCACAAGAGCCTGTGTGTGTGTGTGTGATTCTTTTTTTTTTTTTTTTTTTTTTTTTTTTGAGACGGAGTCTCACTCTGTGGCCAGGCTGGAGTGCAGTGGCGCCATCTCCACTCGCTTGTCTCCCGGCTTCAAGCGATTCTCCTGCCTCAGACTCCCAAGTAGCTGGGATTGCAGGTGCCTGCCACCACGCCTGACTAATTTTGGTATTTTTAGTAGAGATGAGGTTTTACCATGTTGACCAGGCTGCTCTCGAACTCCTGCCCTTAAGTGATCCTCCCTCCTCAGCCTCCCAAAGTGCTGGGATTCCAGGCGTGAGCCACCGTGCCTGGTCAGGAGCAATATTTTGCCAACGTTGGCAGATTCAAGGCCGGCAAAAGGCAAGGTGGCCGAGGGGGAGATTGGAGGGAGATGGGGTGAAGGCTTGAGGCCACCACAGGGAGACTGGGTTTTATTCCGGGCCTAATGGAAGCTCTGAACAGTTTCACACAGAGAGCAATCTTCATAAAGCCCTCTTCACTGCTGTGCAGAGGATGGATTTGGGGGCAGGAAGCCGAGGGGCACCAGTGTGACTCTGATGAGGACACAGAAGAACTTGCTGACGGACTGGCTGTGGGGAGGGAGGGAGAAAGCCTGACCTCCGGGTGGGGGGCCGGGGCCACTGAGTACCAGCTCTTGCCCTCAACCAGAACGGGGACAGGAAGTTTGAGCTAGAGGCAATCCAGAATGCGGGGTGGCTCAATGCCAGCTGCCTGGGACGCCTCTGGTAGGGCTGAGTAGCAGGCTATGTGGTATCCAGGTCTGGTGCTGTGGGGGAGGAAGGGGCTGCAGATAGCCGTGCTGGAGTTGTCAGAGCGGTTAGAGCAAATGGTTGCTCCCAAATGCTTGCTGCCCGGATTGGAAAGGATTATACTCCCTCCCACCCTGCACCGTTGGTCTGGCCATTGGACAGGCGGGGGGCACTCTGAGCACAGGCTTGAAGAGCCTTTCAATGGTTCTGCTGTCGCTCAGCCTGGGAGAGCAGCACAGACCACTGGGGGCTGCTCTGTGTGGCTGGCCCCCGAATGAGGAAGAAGCTTGGAGCTGAGCCACCACCGGCCCACAGCCAGCAGGGATCCCAGACAGGGAATAAACCTTTGTACTGTAAACCACAGAAGTACGGTTGGTTGTCACTCACTGGTGGGGAACCGTTCAGAGTGGAGCCAGCGTCCCACAGCCCTTGTCCGTGTCCACAGAGGCCCAGCTTCCCCGCTGCTCATCTAAACCTTGGCAGAACTCCCAGTCATCCTCCCAGAACACGACAGCCTGGAAGGTTTTCGAGTTGCTGCCACCTGGCCCTGTCCCCACCTCCCATCTTCCCGGGAGGCCATTCTGAGAGATTCTCCTGACCCTCAGCTCTGGTGAGGTTTGGGGCTCCTGCCTTGTCCTCTGCCTGAGGGTACAGCTGCAGCTCAGCACCAGGGTGGCCCTGCTCACGCTGTCATCACTGGGCCCCTTTTGTTTCAGTGTCATCCTGTGGGATAAGAATGCAGGGGACAGGGAGCAAGCATCTTTAATCTTTTGCTGTCTGAGTCTAATGAAGACTGTTTTTGCATTTTTTTTTTTTTTTTTT
>NW_016107374.1:1466355-1468894 GCF_001604975.1 Cebus imitator | reverse complement strand
CCCTGCACTGCACTGATTTTTTTTTTTTTTTTTTAGAGATAAAGTCTCACTGTGTTGCCCAGCCTGGAGTGCAATGGCACAATCTTGGCTCACAGGAACCTCCGCCTTCCAGGTTCAAGTGATTCTCCTGCCTCAGCCTCCCAAGTACCTGGGATTACAGGTATGAGCCACTACGCCTGGCTCATGTTTGTATTTTTAGTAGAGACAGGGTTTCATCATGTTGGCCAGGCTGGTCTCAAAGTCCTGATCTCAAGCATCCGCCAGGCTCGGCCTCCCAAAGTGTTGGGATTACAGGCATGAGCCACCGTGCCCAGCCTGATCTTTTCATCACTAAAGATTAGTTTGCATTTTCTATAATTTTTATATAAATGGAACCACACGGTATGTTCTCTTTTGTGTCTGGCTTCCTTCACTCAGCATAACCATTTTGAGATTCATCACGCTGCTGCGAGTATCAACACTTTGCTCCTTTTCCTTGCTAAGAAGTGTCCCACTGTGTGGATATCTACAGCGTGCGGCTCCATCAGGGACCTGTTTTGTTTCAACGTGGGGCTATCACACATAGAGCTGCTGTGAGTGTTCACGTGCCAGTCTCTGTGTGGACATCTGCTTTCACTTGTCTTGGGTAAATACTGGAGAGTGGAATGGCTGGGTCATATCGTGGGGATATGAAAATAATTTTTTTTTTTGAGACAGGATCTCAGGCTGGAGTGCACTGATGCCATCTTGGCTCACTGCAACCTCTGGCTCCCAGGTTCAAGCGATTCTCATGTGTCAGCCTCCTGAGTAGCTGGGACTACAGGCATGCCCAACCACACCCGCCTAATTTTTTGTATTTTTAGTAGAGACAGGGTTTTGCCACGTTGACCAGGCTGGTTTCAAACTCCTGGCTTCAAATGATCCACCTGCCTCAGCCTCTTAAAGTGTTGGGATTACAGGCCGCTGTGCCTGGCCGCAGGGCATGATGGATTTTTTTTTTTTTTTAATAGAGATGGGGTTTCACCGTGTTGGCCAGAATGGTCTCAATCTCCTGACCTCGTGATCCGCCCGCCTCGGCCTCCCAAAATGCTGTGATTACAGGCAAAGTCACCATGCCCAGCGATCAATTTTTAAAGAAACTGCCAAACTGTTTGTACATTTTTTAGAAAAAAAAACCTTTTTATTTTGAAATGACTCACAGGAAGCTGTGAAAGGAAAATGTACAGGGAATTCCTGAGCACGTTTTCCCAGCCTCTCCCCATGTCAATGCCTTGTGTAACTGCAACATAGTTATGTCAAAAACCAGGAAGTCCATATTGGTACAATCTACAGAGCTTATTCAGATTTCACCAGCTTCACAAGAGCCTGTGTGTGTGTGTGTGATTCTTTTTTTTTTTTTTTTTTTTTTTTTTTTGAGACGGAGTCTCACTCTGTGGCCAGGCTGGAGTGCAGTGGCACTATCTCAGCTCACTGCAACCTCCAACTCCCTGGTCAAGCGATCCTCCAGCTTCAGCATCCTGAGTAGCTGGTGTGTGTAGTTCTATGTAATTTTATCACATGTGTAACTCTGGCTTACCATCAACACAATCAAGGTACAGAACTGTTTCATGTCCACAAGGCTCCCCAACCCCTGCAGAGCCACACGCACCGCTTCCCCAGCCGCTAAACCCTGGGATCACTAACCTGTTCTCTGTCTTGACAATCTTGTCATTTAAAAACTGTTCTATATGACATTTTGGGCTGGATGGTAAAAAAAATTTTAAATGAAAATAAAAAAACAAAACAAAAACTGTTCTATAAATGAATCATAGAGTATACGTAACTTTTATAGATTGCCTTTTCTTCATGCAGTGTAATTTCCTTGTAATCCATTCAAATTATTGCATATATCAAGAGTGCATTGTGGCCAGACATGGTGGCTCATGCCTGTAATCTCAGCACTTTGGGAGGCCGAGGTGGGTGGATCACCTGAGGTCAGGAATTCAAGACCATCCTGGCCAACATAATGAAACCCCATATCTACTAAAAATACAAAAATTAGCCGGGCATGGTGGTGGGTGCCTGCAATACCAGCTATTTGGGAGGCTGAGGCAGGAGAATTGCTTGAAGCTGGGAGGTGGAAGTTGCAGTGAGCTAAGATCATGCCATTGTACTCTAGCCAGGGAAACTTCATCTAAAAAAAAAAAAAGTGCATTCTTTTTTGTTTTTTTAGAGACAGAATCTCACTATGTTGCCCTGGCTGGTCTTGAACTCCTGGCCTTAAGCAATCCTCCCCACTTAGCCTCTCAAAGTGCTAGGATTTCAGGAATGAGCCACCATGCTCAGCTTCCTACCTATTGCTGAGTAGTGCTCCACAATATAAACGTGCCACAGTTCATTTAACCATTCGCCCACTGAAGAATATTTGGGTTTGTTTCCAGTTTTTGGCTATTATGAATACAACTGCTATGAGCATTTGTGTATGGGATTTTATACGAATATAGTTTTTATTTCTGTGGGATAAATACCCAAGAGCAAAATACAATTGCTGGGTATTTTGGTAAGTGCAAATTCCTTTTTT
>NW_016107374.1:1450399-1466160 GCF_001604975.1 Cebus imitator | reverse complement strand
TCAGCTCACTGCAACCTCCGTCTCCCAGTTTCAAGCGATTCTCCTGCTTCAGCCTTCGGAGTAGCTGGGATTACAGGTGCCCATCACCATGCCCAGCTGATTTTTGTATTTTTATTAGAGATGGGGTTTCACCATGTTGGCCAGGATGCTCTCGATCTCCTGACCTCATGATCTGCTCACCTCGGCCTCCCAAAGTGCTGGGATTACAGGTGTGAGCCACCTCGACCGACCAGAGGGTCACTTCTTATCTATGAAGAGATCTGAACCCCTGGCCTCTTCCAAGGGACAGCCTGCACAGGGCAGCCAGGCCCTTTTTTCTGGCTTAAATGGAGGTTGCCAGGTGGAGGGGGCTCCATAAAGATCGCTGCCTAAATTGCATCCTTTTTACAAATGAAGCTGTTTCTCCTGTCCAGTGGGCTGCCATTGGATCACTCCCGTATCCAAGTCCTCAATAAACCCCACGTCTCATTCACTGGCTCTGGGTCTCCTCTTTGGCCTCTCAGACATGGTGCCATTCTCACTGGAGTCAACAGGGGTCTGGCACGCCATGTTGTTAGCGCCACCAGAGCAGGGCTGGCTTTCTTGCTATGTCCTCGGCTCCTCCGACAGTGGGTGTTTGGTAGATATTGTTCAGTGCTCCTGCCAGGCCTCCAGGACATAGCATGGCTTGGGGACAGGTGACATGGATTGGTGAGTAGAGCCTCAGAGCAGGCTGTTGCAAAGCTTCCAGGCCAGCAGTAAGGGGGCCTGAGCTGGGGAATGGGTGGGGTCTGGGGAAGGGAAGATGAGCTGATGGAGAAGGAGGGCCAGAGAGACTTTTCCAAGGGACAGGCTCCCCTCCATCCTTCCCCTGCCTGCCACACACACCCCACCTGCTGCTCAGCGATGGCTTGACAGTCTTTCCTGCCAGCCTGCCCAGCGGCAGGGAGCAGCAGGAGAGTTTCTATAGGAAATAGACATGGTGTGGATGGCATGTGGGGAGGCTCTAAGAGGCTTAGTTAGCTCCTTTTCCATGAGGGTGTTTACAGCATGTATGTGTAATGACACACACAGCGTGAGGGTGTATGTTGCATGGTGCATGTTATCTCCGTGTGGTGTGTTCTTGTACACCGGTGCAGGGCACGTACGTGTTATGCTGCGGGTTTGTCCACACAATAAAGCAACAACTTCCTCTCCAGGATGGGAGGATTGTTGTCTCTGGTGTCCTTTCTCCATTCTTTGGAGCATCCCAGCAGGAACCCTGCCTGTGAATCTGTTGGCTCTCCTCTTTTCTGACAGTGCGAAGCTCCTTCTGCAGCCAGACAGACCCCAGCAGCAATTCCAAGCGTATGCCCAGTGTCCAGCTTGGACTAGTTGCTCTAAAGCCTCTCAGCCTGTTTTTTGGTCTGTTAAAGAAGATTAATAATACCTACCCCACAGGTGGCAGTGACGGTGAGGAAAGATACACCTATGATGAGCTTGGAATAGCACTTGGCATACAGTAGGTGCTCAGTACACAGTGGTGTATATGTGCACACACAGGTATGTACATTCCAAATGCACGAATGCTCCCCAAGCTACCCTCAATACAGAAATGGATTGAGTCTGGGCTGGGCGTGGTGGCTTATGCCTGTAATCCCAGCACTTTGGGAGGCCGAGGTGGGAGGATCACTTGAGCCCAGGAGTTCAAGACCAGCCTAGGTACCATGGTGAGACCCTGTCTCCATGAAAAATAATTAATTAAAATAATTTTTTAAATGGCTGGGCGTGGTGGCTTACGCCTATAATCCCAGCACTTTGGGAGTCCAAGGGGGGGTGGATCACCTGAGGTCAGGAGTTTGAGACCAGCCTGGACAACATGGTGAAAACCCATCTCTACTAAAAAATATACAAAAATTAGCTGGGCATGGTGGCGGGCGCCTGAAATCCCAGCTACTCGGGAGGCTGAGGCAGGAGAATCAGTTGAACCCTGGAGGTGGAGATTGCAGTGAGCCGAGATTGTGCCATTTGCACTCCAGCCTGGGCGACAGAGCAAGACTCCAACTCAAGGGAAAAAATTTTAAAAAAAAATTATTTTTAATTTCTTTGGACCCAAAGAGTTTTGTGGAAGAGCAATTTATTAGACAGAGAGGGAGAGAGAGAGAAAGAGAGAAGACAGCTCCCATGCTGTTGTGGTGTGGAAGGGAACCCACAGTGGGAAATCCCTAATTCGAAAAATTTTTTAAAGGAAAGAAATGGACCAGGTCTGGTAGCTGGGCTCCTGGTGACAAGCCTTGCCGTGCACATGCATCTTCACTAGTATGAGTTATGCTCACATCGGCTGTGTGGAGTCTGAGGCAGACACGGACACCCTGTAGTATCCAGTGACGTGCCACACCCAAACACTGGCACCATGCCAGCCCCCTGCCAACCTGGCATGTCTGCCCCTTTATCTACTCAGAATGGTCAAAGTGCCCAGGAACAGTGCCTCTCAGTAATTTTCCACAACCTAAGAAAAGCTGCATCTCTTTTGGATGTGGGTGTGATATTGTGCTCGCCTAGAGCCAGAACCGGAGCAAAACTATTTTATAAAATGCAAAACTGTTAAATGGCTGCCCCATTCTCCTTACAATGACTACTGTCCTTGGCCTCTGTGAATAGAACTGCCAGTTTGTTCCTCAAAACTATGTAAAGCTGCTTACCTTTTCTTATCAGTAACTGCTAAAATCTGTGACTTCTATCACCACCCAGACGATGTGTAAACAAATGTATATCCTGACTTCTGTAAACCACTGAGGTAACAAACAGAATGATAAAAGTCCCCTAGCCCTTGGAATGTCCGGAGACCCCCGCCCTTGTCTCCACCCAGGAGGTGAATCACAGAATCCCCTAGCCCTTGGAATGTCCGGAGACCCCCGCCCTTGTCTCCACCCAGGAGGTGAATCACAGAATCCCCTAGCCCTTGGAATGTCCGGAGACCCCCGCCCTTGTCTCCACCCAGGAGGTGAATCACAGAATCCCCTAGCCCTTGAAATGTCCGACACCTTATCATTCCCATCCCCGCCCCTCACCCCCACTCCCAAGGTGGTTTTTTGGGTATAAAAAATCATGGCACCCTCCTTTTGCCACCACAGGTTGGAGAGACGTGAGTCCTCTGTGGTCGCCGGCATAAATAAATGACCCCGCAATCTGGCATACTTTTGTCTTGTGGTAACTTTCTACGCTCCGGTCAAATACAACATGGGGAAAGGGGAGGCCTTGTTCTTGTAAGGCTGACTGGCTGAGTTTTTGGGTGGAGGGGCTGAGACTCCCACCCTGTCTGGGATGGTGCTGAATGTGGCGGAGGTTATGATTGCTTTGGTCTCACCACCCTTCAGAGGATGCCCTGCACAGAGCCTTGGGTCTGCAGCACCCAGCCCATAAGGTCCTATTAATTGAAATCCTTTCTGGGGCCTGGGAGCTCCTTGGGGGCAGAGGCCATGTCTCCCACAGGTCCAGGGCTTCAGCACCCAGTACAAGAGCAGGTATTCATGAATTTTTTTTTTTTTTTAATTTGAGACAGACTCTTTCTCTGTTGTCTAGGCTGGAGTGCAGTGGTGTGATCTCAGCTCACTGCAGCCTCTGCCTCCTAGGTTCACGTGATGCTTCTGCCTCTGCCTGCTGAGTAGCGGGGATTACAGGCACCTGCCACCACACCCAGCTAATTTTTGTATTTTTAGCAGAGATGGGGTTTTGCCATGTTGCCAGGCTGGTCTGGAACTCCTGACTTCAAATGATCCACCCACCTTGGCCTCCAAAGTGCTGCGATTACAGGTGTGAGCCACCACACCCAGCCTTTTTTTGGATTTCAATCCCACCTCCAGGGGTTGGGGAGCTGTGATTAGGTTGGGGAGCTGTGATTAGGGAGTGGTGATTAGGTGTGGGCTGAGGCTTGGAACTACACAACCTCTTGAGCCTGAGCTTCGCTTTGTTAAATTGGGATAACAATGAAGACGCCTTCCTCATAGGGTTGTTCTAGGAACAAGAAGGAACGAATGCAAAGTGCTCAGGGGGTGCCTGACCCCATATACTAACCCCAGGGCCCGCCCTCTTCATCCCAGAGACACTGCCCCCCACAGTGTTCTTGGCTCTGGGCACCCTCAAATTTCACCGGCTGCAAACACTAGCTTCTGTCACAAAATGTGAGCTTCCTTATGAGCTGGGTGGGGGGAGGTATTAACAGCCAACTTTAAAATCAGGCAGGAAAAACGGCGTTGAGGAGAGAGGAAGTAATAATTGACTCCAGCTTGGGCAGGGCAGGCTGGGAAGAGGAAGTGGCTGAGTTGGATTGGGTCCTGTTTAGGTAAGGGAAAGACTTCAGTGGCAGACAAGGGAGGAAGAGTAAGATGGTTAGGGGGCCCGTGCCCAGCCTACCCACGCACGATCTCAGTCCTCGCAACACCTGCTAGGAGGGTTCTAGGATCACACCCGCTTGACGGAAGCGGAACCTGGGACAGGCATGCGCGAGGAGTCGGGGGGCCTCGCTGGATCCAACCGCAGCTGGCCCTATTCTCAGCCTCGGGGAAGAGTATTTCTTGATGAGGGTCGAGCACGAGGAAGGCACGGAGGAGGAGGAGAGGCGAGGACACGCACGAACCTGTGGGCTTGCTGTAGTGGAGCGAGCATAGAAAGTCAACACCAAGACAAATGTATGCCAAATTGCAGAGTCTTTATTGCCGGCAGCCACGGAGGACTCGCGTTTCTCCAACCAGTGGCCCCGAAAGAGGGTGTCAAGACCTTTTATACCCGTAAAGATCACCTTGGGAGTGAGGGTGAGGGGCTTCTGTAAATCACCAGGGTGGAGATGAGGGCGAGGGGACTTTCTGACATTCTGATTGTTACTTAAGTGGTTCACAAAAGTCAAGGTTAGCATTTGTTTACACGTTGGCTGGGTGGGGTGGCGATTACCGTCCTTAATTATTCACATTTGGGTTACAGAAAGCAGTTTCAACAGAAAGCTGAGGTATGGTTGAGGCATGCAGGTTTATGGGGCTTTTTACCATGTCACAGGCTGCCATGCTGTGCCCAGCTCCGTGCTGGCTTCTGGGGACCCCTAGTGGACAAGACGCACAAGGTACCTGCTCTCGCGGGAAGGGGGAGCCAGTCACAGGCGCACCTAATTTCGGAGAATGACAAGCACTCTGAAAATAAAGGTAGGGCTGGGGAGGGTACTGGCCAATTTAAACGGGCAGGAGTCTGTTGGGGGACTAAGACCAGCCCCAGGTCTAGGCCTGCCTCGGGTTGGGGACAGAAGCTGTCCCTGAGTGTGGTGCAGGACGCAGCTGCAGAGGAGCCCTTCCGATAACACTTGATGTCCGCCAAGTCCCCCCAAGTGCTCCCACCCCCATTCTAGAGATGAGGAAACCGAACGCGCCGCTCGCCAGTCCAGGTGGGGCTGTGACGCCTACTCTGCGCCCTGGCGCTTCCCGAACTCACGACCGCGCCTGCGCCGGAGACTCCGGGGGCGTGACCTTCCAGGTGGGCGGGGTCAATGATGCTGGCGGAGGGCGGGGACGCGCGTCCTGCCTCCGCCCTCCCTGGGCGGGGCTTCTGGGCGCCGTGGGGCTGTTGGTTTCGAACGGAACCTTCACGCGGCGAGGGAGGGCGCGCGGGGGAACGCTTTGAGGCGGCGACGCTGCCGGCTAACGCGTAGGGGCGCCTGGAGGCGGCGCAGCGTCCGCTCGGGCTCCGACTCCGGCTCAGGCTCTGGCTCTCGCTTCCAGCCCGCGTGCGCGCGCAGTCCCCCACGAGGACCGTCCCCCCGCCCCGCCCAGCGTGAGGGGCGCGCGGCCGAGAGACCCCGGAGGCGTAGTCACCCGCGGTGGAGCTGGAGGAGAGGCCGGAGCGCGAGCTGGGACCAACGTCTCGGAGGCGCCGCAGGTGAGGGGGCGGGGCGGGCCGCGGCCCCGGCATCCGGAGCCCTGGGGGGACTCCGAGACCCTCAGGACCCGCCCCGGTTCCCGGACCACCCCAGGACCTCCTCTCGGCTCCCCCTGCAGCCCCTGCCCTCGAGACCCCCTCCAGGCCCGCGAACCTCGAAACGCCCAAGATTTCCTGTGGAATCCGAGACCCTTCTGAGCACCTCGGCCGCTGGTGGGCTCTGAGAACCGTTGGTTCCGGAAACTCTCGAGGTTCCCTTGGGCGCTGCCTCCGGCGGCCGCCTCCGAAGCCCCCTGGTCCCCTAGCTTCCTGGGGGGAGCCGTGAGTTCCAGTGTCTGAGCCCCCGAGCTGCCGTGCCGCCCACCCTGAGGCTCCTGCGACTGATCTCGGCGCTGGGTTTCTCCACCACGGGGTCCCTGGATCTGCGGGGCGCGGGTGCAGTGTTCCCAGGGCCGGAGATAACTTAAGGCGGTAACAGCGCGCCGGACCGCGATCTCCGGCAGACGTGGGCTGTGGTCCCTGCGCCTGCACGTGCGGGGCCGGGTTTAACTTTCAACGCTCTGCTGAGACTCAGGGGGCCCCACAGGACAGTGTCCAGAGCACGGAGGAGGGAGCGAGTTAGGCCACATGGGGACGCTTTTAGGTTGTCTCCTCCTCTTTAATTTTTTCATTCAAGGAACTAACTTTTTTTTTTTGAATGCCTGATAAGCTCCAGGAATTGACACTGGAGATGACACAGTCCCTGCTGTCAGGACCTAGGGAACCGGGGCATAAGGAAAGTAGGTCGTTTTAACGTGGAGGAGGAAGCTGTCGCCGCGCTGGACGGGAACCCTTCTGAGAAAGGGTGGGATTCTGGGGAAGGGATTGGTCATAAGGAGGGCTTCTTAGGAGTGGGGGGAGGTGCTAAGTAACAGGTGAGCTGATTCTTGAAGGTTGAGAAGTTTGCCAGGGTCATTCTAGGCACACTTCCAGGGGACAGCCAGTATGGGGAAAGGCAGAGAGGCTGCCACGCACACAGTGTTGGACGGCGGGAGGTGTGGCTGGAGCGCACCTGATGAAGGTGGTGGAGGAGGGAGTGCTAACTGCCGAGAACCCAGCTTGGCTCCCCCAGGCCCACCATGCCATTGACCCTTTATTGAACGACTGCACTTGCCATTGCCCTGAGAAGTGACCCAGCTGAGCTGAAGAAAGGTGGGAGGTGTCCCCATAGAGACTCAGAATGGGAGAAGCTGGGACTTTTGCAGAGTGCTGGGTTTGAGGTGGGGGTGACAAGAAAGAGGATGTGATTCTGAGAGCCAGTCGGGACTAAAGCATGCCCAGTGTAAGCCTAGTGGAGGGTTTGGTGCTTTAAGGGAGTGAGAGGGCATTGAAGGGCTTCAGGAGGAGAGAGGCAGCAGCTGGTGTGTTTTTGAACAATCCATGTGCTTGTGGTTGGGAGACTTTTTTTGGAAGAAGCAAGACCCTGTGAGAGATGGGGGTGACCTGGACCAAGGCGGTGGTTGTGGGGAATGTGACTTCCTGGAACAGGGCTAAGTTTCTGAAAGCCCAGGCCCAGAAGCCTGGTTCCCGCTCTTTCCTGTCTGAGCCTGGGGACTGAACTTTTGAAGTGAGGTTTCTGTCCTGATACCATAAGGCCTGTGGTTGCTTCGGTGCTTCAGGGTGACTGGGTATCTGTGCATCACTATAGCCTAATGACCACACAGGAGAGGCACACAGGACACAGTGGGCCAGGGTGAGGAGAGGCGGAGTCTCAGGAGTGGGCCAGGACCATGCTGGGCTAGGGGTCCTGAAGAGAACCCATGTGTGGGAAAACACCCAAAGTGCTTTTTCTGTTCTCTCAGCCACAATCAACAGAGATGTCTTCTGTGACCAAATATGAGGAGAGGTTTCTCCCCACCACCAAGCAGGCAATCAGTTGTACAACAGACACCATCTGGGTATCTTCAATTTAGTTCTGACACTGTCTCCCTGGAGATAGCATCAGATCCTGCAAGTTGAGGGCTCAGTCCCCCAAGACTGCCTCCACCCCTTCGGACAAGGGACACCAGTCCAAGTCTGGGCCTCCAGAACTTCTGATCCACCAGCTTCAAGTTGGGGTTCCCATTACCCTTCCTTAGGTTTGATTAACTTGCTGGGCTCAGTGGCTCATGCCCGTAATTCTAGCACTTTGGAAGGCTGCGGTGGGCGGATCACCTGAGGTCAGGAATTTGAAACCAGCCTGGCCAACATGGCAGAACCCCATCTCTACTAAAAATACAAAATAATTGGCTGGGCGTGGTGGTGCACACCTGTAATCCCAGCAACTTGGGGGGCTAAGGCGTAAGAATCGCTTGAACTCAGGAGGATGGGGTTGCAGTGAGCTGAGATCTTGCCACTGCATTCCAGCCTGGGATACAGCAAGACTGTCTCAAAAAAAAATAAAATAAAATTACTATAGGACAGCTCACAAAACCCAGGGAAATTCTCACATTTACTGGTTTGTCATAAAAGATACTGCAAAGGATACAGATGAAAAGACGCATAGGGCGAGGCATCGGGGAAGCTGTGCAGAGCTTCCCTGCCCTCCCTGAGCGCCATCCTCAAAAACCTCGCCACGTTTGTATTTAGTTCTCAGAAAGCTCTCAGAACCCAGCCCTTTGGGGCCTTTTATGGAGACTTCCTTATGTAGGCATGCTTGAGACCGTTGTTGATCAACTTAATCTTTAGCCCCCTCTTCCCCAGGTTAGGGGATGCGGCCGAAAGTCCCAAGGATCTAAACCTTGGTCTTTCTGGTGATAAGCCCCCTCCTGAAGCTACGCAGGGGCTATGTGTCCCAGTCAGCTCATTAGCATGCAAAATGACAGCACTTTGGAGATTCCAAGGATTTTAGGAGTAGTAAGATAGGAAACAGGATCGCCGACCAGGTTAAAGACTTCACAGTTCACAAAATGGCAGGCTGTTGGAGGGGAGACATGTTCAGATGTGTCAGAAATTTCCCTGTGGTGACAATGTGGGACTAAAGGACTAAAAGGGCTGGAACTGGAACCAGGTGGCTTTCAGTGTCAGACACGTTGTGATGGTTTTTTGTTTTTGTTTTTGTTTTGAAACGGAGTTTAGATCTTCTTGCCTAGGCTGGAGGGCAGTGGCTCCATCTCGGCTCACCACACCTCTTCCCGGTTCAAGCGATTCTCCTGCTCCAGCCTCCTGAGTAGCCAGGATTACAGGAATGCACCACCAGACCTGACTAATTTTTTTTTTTTTTTTTTTGTATTTTTAGTAGAGACGAGGTTTCTCCATGTTGGTCAGGCTGGTCTTGAACTCCCAACCTCCGGTGATCCACCCACCTTAACCTCCCAAAGTACTGGGATTATAGGCGTGAGCCAGCGTGCCTGGCAAGATAGTCTGTTCTTGGTAGAAAAAGTAAATAGGCTCAGGAGTGAGTCCTTGCCCAGGTAGTAGTAGTTCAGCCAGTACTTACTTGTTGGCCAGGCTCTCGCTCCTGTGTCCTACTTCCTTCCCCCAAGGAGCCGGCAGCATCTCCTTGCCAGGAAAATGCTGTCCTCTTGAGTTGCGGCATTGTTCCTCCACGTGGCCCTCTTTATCTGTTCCCACCCTCCGCCAAGCTAACAGTTGAGTGATAAGCACTGGCCAGGGCTGATCTTTTTGCCTGGGGCTGCACTGCCTCCTCTTCTGTTTGCCTAATGGCAACTCTTTTCAGCATTCCTGGGGAAGGAGAAGCTGTGGAAAACAAAACTGTGTGCTTTATATGTAACGGTTTGGTGGTAAAGAGGTAGAAATGAGTGCCTTAAAGTTTTGAGGTCACAGTGGACGAGGCAGTGCCCAGGGCAGTGGGAAGAGTATGGGCCATGAGCCAGGAATTACTTTATAGCTTGTTCCCAGCTGCTTGGGGGAAGTTGACAAAGTCACTGGCTCTGAGTCTCAATTTTCACTTTTGAAAAATTAAGACATTTGGTTTCATGTAACCTTTAAGATCCCACCTGCTCTGAAATTCTGTCATTGTAATTTTACCGAGGTTTACTTTCTGGTATCTTCTCAAGGTGGGGTAAATGTGGGTGGGTCCACAAGCCCCTGGCCTCTGTCTTGGCATGTTTTAAGTAACACGTTGTCATAAAGTAACACGTTTATTTGAGTTAATGTGTTACATCTGGTGGACAAACTATGTAAAAGGTTGAATGTTTTAATGTATGGCAGAGTTCCCAGTAAAATATCATGTATACTTGTTTGCCATTTCAAGCTGCAGTGATGTTGGGAGGAAAGGCACAGGAATATATAATACATAAACGGGCTGGCCTGTCAGAAGGGCTCAGTGTTGGCCTTGGCCAGGTTATGGGCAATCGTAGCCACCTCATAGGGTTATTGAGAGGGTTAACTGAGATAGTGTGTGTAAAATGCTTAGCATTTTCACTTGAATCTCTTCAGGGCTGAAAAAGTGGCAGTGATTAATGTTGCTCTTTGAATTAATTTGTGACTAAATTAAATTTGAACTAAATTATTTTCCTAGTGGTGGGTTTTGCTGTTTTCTTTTTTTTTTCTTTTTTAAAGACGGGGTTTCACCATGTGGGTCAGGCTGGTCTTGAACTCCGATCCTCCTGCCTCGGCCTCCAAAGTGTTTGGATTACAGGCATGAGCCACCATGCCCAGCCGGGTTTTGCTGTTTTCCTGGTTTGGGTGTATATGTCCAGGCAGCTCTGTTTGGAGGGACTGGTTTCAGGAATCCAGTTAATTTATTTCCATCATTACAAAATAAGGCATTTTTCCCATTATAAGTTCAACTGAATAAAAAGTGATTGGTTAAGTGGAGTGCATTCAAATGAAGGGCTCATAATTTTCTGTAAACTGAAGAAAATAATTCATCCTGAAGATCCCTTATTATTAGTAATGGCTGAAATTAAGTTTGACCAGAACCACGGTTACATGGTTACATTGAAATGTTGCTATGGTGACTGCCTTGGAAAAGGGGTGCTCATGGAGGCATCTAGAGTAACAGAGAAAATTGTATACTTTCTGAAGTACCCTTCAGACATTCATCGCACTTGAAAGTCTTTGCAGCAGTCCAGTCAGTGATATGCCTGTTGAAATACCCATTTGGAAGATGGGGAAACTGAGGCTTAAGAGAGGTCTCCTGGCTGGGGAAAGGGTGGTGTTTCCTTGTCTGTAGATCCTGTGTTTTCTCCACCTTCTTCCTAGCGCTGCTTCGGGTGGAGTTGTTGTTTCAGGGCTAAGCCTCTCCTTTGCTATTCCAAAAGCTTAATTTTTTTTTTGCCTGTTTGTGCCTTGTTTCCAGTTCAGGTGAACCTAGTCATGCTAATCAAACTCGACAGAAACCTATCAGCTAGATTGCAGATGATTCATTTGTGGTTAGAAATACAACTGCCAGATGTACTTGAAGACTGACTCTTGCTCAGTGATTTATTTTTTCTTTTTGAGATGGAGTTTCACTCTTGTTGCCTAGGCTGGAGTGCAGTGGCGCAATCTCAGCTCACTGCAACCTCCACCTCAGGGGTTCAAGCCATTCTCCTGCCTCAGCCTCTTAAGTAGCTGGGATTATAGGTGCATACCACTACACTTGGTTAATTTTTGTATTTTTATTAGAGACACAGTTTCGCCATGTTGACCAAGCTGGTCTCGAACTCCTGACCTCAGGTGATCCGCCCGCCTCGGCCTCCTAAACTGCTGGGATTACAGGTGTGAGCCACAGCGCCCAGCCTTGCTCTGTGATTTCTGCTGCCACACTCCTCCTCCTCTCTCCAGCCTACATGGGAAACCTGGTTGCTCTGAGAAAGGATGTTTGTGGGATCTGTATGAGAATGAGGGGAGAGGAGGATGTTAATGAGGAGGGTCTGGCCACGGAGCTTCTGTAGCATGCTCTCATCTGCCATTTGCTGAGGGCCATGCTGAGAAGGACTTGCTTTTGAAGGCTCCTGTCTTCCAGACCTGCCTTGGTGTAGTCAGAACGCTGTTGATAGATTCCGGCCTCCTTTATGGACATTCCGGTCCTGAAGATCCAACGTGGCTACACGGATCACATTTAGTATTTCCAAGTCTCCCGTCTCCTGTCAAGTAGCACATTTATTAATGGTTTCTTAGTGTGAGGTGCTTTGGTAACGGTGGCAGTAGTAATATTGGTGCTAATAGTCCTGTGTTGCTGGGCTTTGCTCCAAGGCCTCAACATAAATCAACCAATTTGTCGTCACAGTGACCTTGTCTGACTTTCTTTGCAAATTCTGGGTCGTTTTATTATCACTGTGTGGACTGACTACTGGTGAGTTAAAGGTCAGCATTTGGAAACTGCTGAATAAATGTGATAGCACTCACTTCTGTGTGAGATGGATATATTTTGAGCATATGTCTACTCTGATCCCTCTTGCTTCATTGTAATCAGATGCAGCTTGGATGCTCTTATCTCCCTGCTTTTTGAAACTGCTGAAAGCCCATTTGATAATCTATTTACAGAAAGAAATTAAGAGGGTTGGGCGCGGTGGCTCACACCTGTAATCCCAGCACTTTGGGAGGCTGAGCTGGGTGGATTGCCTGAGGTCAGGCGTTCAAGACCAGCCTGGCCAACATGGTGAAACCCCATCTCTACTAAAAAAAAAAAAACTATCCCGGGGTGGTGGCACGTGCCTGTAATCCCAGCTACTTGGAAGTCTGAGGCAGAAGAATTGCTTGAACCTGGAGGTTGTAGTGAGCCGAGATCCCACCATTGCATTCCAGCCTGGGCAACAAGAGTGAAACTCTTTCTCAAAAAAAGAAAGGTTTTTTTTAAAGGATACTTTTGAGGATCCCACAGTCTCCACACTTCCAGTTGATGGTTTATGCCTAAGTGACAGCATAGCTTGTAACGGAAAGTGAGTAATTTAAGCTCTTCTTGTTATGCCACTTTCAATAATTGCAGTTCTTGACATACATTCCCCTCTGTCATAAGAGCCTTGTGGATGTTCGTTCATTTGTCTGCTCTGTTTTCCTTGGCACCCTGGGTTTCTCCTTGTCCCATGAGGGTTTTAGACAGCCACAGCCTGTTTGCTAGCTCAGCACCTCAGTGCCAGTGCCAGGGCCAGAGCCCGGCCCAGCCAGTCTTCTGCAAGGCTCACTGGGGTCACTCATGCAGTTGTGGCCTGAGGCAGCCTTGCTCTTGTGTTATCGGATGGTACCTTGGCTGCCCACCCAGTGGCAGGCCAGAGCTCTGCAGGGGAGAGTTCCCCCGGGACAGGCTCTGTGGTAAAGAGCTTGTCAGACTGGTACTTGCTTCCCGTTATCCCATTTGCCATGATATCCCAGTGGCCAAAAAGTCACATGGCTAAGCCTGAAGTCTTCGAGGGACTGTAGAAGGGTGTGGCTGCCAGCAGGCATGAGGGGGGCAGGGCAATTAACATCCTACCACCGTAGGCTTGTGAGGTACTTTGTTTTCTACCTGTAAATAACAAGCTCAATTTTGGTAGCTTATATTCTGCGTTGAACTCGGTTTGATGAACGTTTTGTAGTGCTGGATGCCAGAGGTTGAAGAATAAGGCAGTCTCCAGCTACTCTGCTAGTTCATAAAATGCTTGTGATCTCAAGTTCTAAGCAGACAGCATCCTGGTAAGGCTTTGGCTTTGGACTAAAAAAGACAGGAACTGTTTATAAGAATCTCTGCTGGGGCCAGATTTTGCTTTCAGAAATGCTGTTAAGTCCTTGAAAAAAGAAAGGGTTGCTATGATGACTTGGCTCTGGGCCTGCAAACTGTAGTGATGACATAGTCACCGAGGAAACCACGAGATACAGCGTCTGGAAGGCCTCCGAAGGGTTTTGTTACTGTCGTCTGGGATCTGATTGGCTTAGACTGTGTTTGGATGGGAGCAGAAAGCTGGAGCTTGCTGTCCTGCTGAAACCTCTAGGACCTGCTGCTGAGTGCTTTGGAGATCACCTACTTACTGGGACCTTGGTTTAAAAAGGGGGAGAGTTAGGGTAATTTCTAGGTTATTGTGAGATTTGACTCTGATGTTTGTGCGGCTGTAAAACAGGAAATGAGGTAATGCCTTTAAACATGTAGTGTGATAATGAACTGTAAATGTCTAAATATGGGCAACTGCAGTTCAGATTGCAGAGCTGCTGTGTTGAGTTTTTATGTAACTGGGTACGTTCCATGTTGGCTCCTTGGATCCTTAAAGGTATGCATGAGTATTAAAGTCTAGAGGCCCATCTGCCTGCTGACGTTGGACTCTCTGTGGTTCTGTTTGAAACTGTAAAGGAGCCACACCAGAGCTGCAGTTAAGGCCAAGAAAGAGGTTTTGAGCACTTAAGCCAGCCACAAACCACCCTGGAGTGCAAGCTGTGGCCTGTTACGTAAGTGTTGTGGATAGGGATATCTTGATCTTTTGGGAAACTTTGAAATCACTTAATTTTGGAGTTAAATATAGCCTACAAAAGTTTAATTTGTTCATGCTGTTTTTGAAGATGTGTAAATGCAATATTCAGGTCTTGAATTTCTAACCATAACCATGTATATATGGAGAATCAAAAGCAGTTGAACAGGAATTGAATGAACTAGAGGTCGATTTTTAAAGTTCTTTACTATGGTCACAGTTTTGGGCATGTGGTTTTTTGGGGTCACTGGAATATTTAGAAATATTCTAAAATGTTGTGTACAGAAGGCTGAGCTAAACAAGCCCTTCTCATAGGTGGGGAGGAGTCACTGTTTGGAAGTGATGTGAATTATTTTGGGGGGCAGGAGTAGGGGGCACTTGGATTAGTCAGCTGATGAGCCCTCTTATCGTCACCTTCCAAATAGGATTGAACAGGAGTGGCTTCTGAGTCTTGCCCTGCAGCAGGAGGCCAGGAATAGACATGTGGGGGCAGCCTCGTTCACAGGCCAGAGCATGAGCTATTTGACTTGAAGGTTCCAACTTCCAGAGTACTTGCATACGAGAGTCCTGAGCTTTCGAAACTCGGCCCATTAGCAAGAATCCATGTTTTATAGTTGGTAAAACTGAGGATTGGTGAATAGTTAAGTCAGTCATTGAAATCTCAGGGCTGGGGTCCAGAGTTGCTTATATTATTAATTTGTGGTGGCGGGATTATATTATATAGTGGAGAACCTCAACATTTCTTACTTTCCTTAGAAAGTATCTAGCAGATTAAAAACAAGAACAATTTGCTGTTTGATGACTCTGATGTTAACTCCTCAGTGTGAAGGAATGCTAGCATTAGGGCCAAACACCAGCCCGCCTTCTGCCAGCCTTTATCTGGGGCGAGTTACAGACACCTGTGAGCCTGGTTTTCTTTGCCTGCGGACTGTGGTTTCTTAGCATTTGGGGGAAGGTCATAGACACCTTGATGGAAGCCATGAACTATCCCTGGGCAAAATATATGCATGTACTTAGTTGTGTACATTTTCAGGGGATAAGCGGGATCCCTTTTAGCTCTGCAATCTAATGATATTTATGGACTGATTAAGCATTGTTTCCTTACCTGGGAAATAACTTTTGATGACCTGATGCTAGTGGCAGGTTGTGTGTGTGTGTGTGTGTGTGTGTGTGTAAATTACACGTGAAAAAGTAATTTTTCAGCTGGGCGAGGTGGCTAACGCCTGTAATCCCAGCACTTTGGGAGGCCGAGGTGGGTGGATCATAAGGTCAGGAGATCAAGACCATCCTGGTCAACATGGTGAAACCTGGTCTCTGCTAAAAATACAAAAATTAACCGGGTGTGGTGGCGCATGCCTGTAGTCTTAGCTACTAGGGAGGCTGAGGCAGGAGAATTGCTAGAACTTGGGAGGCAGAGGTTGCAGTGAGCTGAGATTGCACCTCTGTACTCCAGCCTGGTGACAAACCAAGACTCCCATCTCAGAAAAGTAATTTTTCTTTTTGTCTGTCTGTCTCTCTCTTTCGTTTTTTTTTTTTTTTTTT
>NW_016107374.1:1433318-1449429 GCF_001604975.1 Cebus imitator | reverse complement strand
AAAAAAAAAAAAAAATGTATTTAAATGCATGAAAAAGTAGGATATGCAGTGTTCTCAAATTACGTCAACACATTTGTTTGTTTACGTATTGATATATATTTGAGACGGAGTCTTGCTCTGTTGCCTAGGCTGGAGTGCAGTGGTGCAATCTCATTGAGTTGCAACCTTCACCTCCTGATTCAAGTGATTCTCTTGCCTCAGCCTCTGGTGTAAACACTTTTAAAAGAGAGTAGAAGGAATATATAAATGTTAACAGTTATTGCTGAAAGATCATAGAATTGTAGGGAAAACCTTATTTTTCTGTATTTTTCCTTGCTTACAATAGATATTATTTCTAGAATTGGAGGGAAATGTGATTTTAGAAAATTTTTATTTTTTATTTTTGAAACTAGTCACTCCGTTGCACAGGCTAGAGTGGAGTTGGAATGGCATGGCCACGGCTCATTACAACTTCCCAGGCTCAGGTGATCCTCCGACCTCAGCCCTCATAGTAGCTGGGACTATAGGCATGTACCACCATGCCCGGCAAGTTTTTTTTTTTTTTTTTTAAATATAGACACAGGATCTTGCTGTATTGCCCAGGCTGGTCTGGAATGCCTGAGCTCAAGCAATCCGCCTTGGCCTCCCAAAATGCTGGGATTACAAGCATGAACCACCACGCCTGGTCTGATTTTGGAAAAATTAAAGAATCTGGAGATAGCTTGGTAATAGAGACCTAGATGGTTTGGGATTCCTATTTTATGTAAGGTAAGAATTGGCTTTTTGCTTGGATGACTTCTTTAGACTGGATTTCAGTATGGCCAAGGGGAGGACTGGTGTTTGGAGCCAGTGCTGGTGCCGAGAAGGGCCATACCCCAGCCCAGTGCTCTGCACCTCACAGAGTGCTAGTTGGCTTCCTGTGAAAAACCACCTCTGACTTCACTTTTTTGTGCCGCTTGCTGTGTTTTGCTCCTGTGATAAGCCGTTTGTGTTCCTGTGCACTGGAAGTTCTTCTAGAGCGGTGTGGGAAGAGACCTCAAAACCCCCAGCATGGAGCCCACGGATCCCCCTCCTCCGTCTGTGCCCCTGCATGTGTGTTTTCCTTCTGTGCTGTCCCATGCAGAACAGGCCAGAGTCTAACTAGCCTGATGAGTCACATGGGATGAGGAATGGTGGTTTAGGACACATTTTGGATGTATGTCATTTGCGTGTGACATTTTGCAGGTATTCTAATTTAAATAAAGATCCAGGACCTTTGATTTTCATTCTAGCCTTAACTCTCTTCCAGGGGATGAATACCAATTTTAACCTAGGAATTAGAAGTCACTTCTGACAAGTTTTTCTCTTTGGAATTCACAGATGGATTCAGTGGAAAAGGCAACACATAGAAGTGAACAAAAATCCAGGTAATTGAAGGCGACTGTGCCCTCCGGGAGCTCCACTGACTCCATGTGGCCTCCGCCGTGAGACTCCTACCTGTTCTTCAGTACCTGCAAAGGCGAAAGTGAAATGAAAACACTGGGGCACAAGGGGACCTCGAGGGCCACTTACTAGTCTTTGCTTCAGTGTAGGAGACATTCCAGAAGCCAGCTTTCTGTCCAAGGATGCGGCCATAGTCCAGTCTCCAAACCCAGCAACACGTAATTAGAGGGACCATGTCTCAAACTGGAAGGGTCGTGCTTCCCAGGAAATAATTCTTTGACTATAGATGGACAGCAGGCTGTGTTTGTTGTGAAGTGAAGCGCAAGAAAGGGACTTACTGCAGAATGGGTTAGGATTGGAGAAAACCAGCATTTTGCCGGTCACTTTCTTATCTGTCACTGTTAAGCAGGGGTCATTTTGTCATCATGATGTGTCTTCATAAGCTGTGTGCAGCTGCAAAGGAATGAAAATTGCTGAACTTTTTGTTCACAAATATATATCAATTCGACATGATCTTAACACTGGGCAACTTAAGATGCATGAGACATAGCTCTCCCACATCCTTTAAGGAATCAGGATAGAACATGTAAAATAAATACATGAAGAAAGACACACAGGCAGTGTCCCCAGAGTGTTAAGAGGGGAGCGTGTGTGTGCGCATGTCCATGCACAGCACAAGGCCTGCCTGAACTCACTTTGTGTCTGCAGTTTCCACTTTGACTTTCATTCTCTCCCTCCCTTGTTTTCAAGTAGAAAGTTTTTAAAAAGCCTCATCCGGAAGCAGCCCCAGGAACTGCTCTTGGTTATCGGGACTGGCGTCAGCGCAGCCGTGGCCCCAGGAATCCCTGCCCTTTGCTCGTGGAGAAGCTGCATCGAGGCCGTCATTGAGGCTGCAGAGCAGCTGGAGGTGCTGCACCCCGGGGACGTTGCCGAGTTCCGGAGGAAAGTGACCAAGGATCGCGACCTGTTGGTTGTTGCCCATGATCTGATCCGGAAGATGTCACCTGTAAGTGTCAGACAAGTACCTCTGGTTTCTTCGGGACAACTTGGTTCTGCACCAGGCTGGATGAGCCTGTGAACCTAATGATAAACTCCTGCAGGCCTGTCTTGTGTTCAGTGCTCAGCAGAGTTGGGCTATTGAGCCAGAACTCTTGAGTCTATCAGAGAGTCATCTTTTAAAATTGAGGGATGCCAGGCACAGTGCAGTGTGGGGCTCCTGAAGCAGCTCCTGATAAATGGAGCCTGACCGTGTGAGACTGTCTTAGGGAGGTCGTCAGCTGCATTCAGTATGAACTTTGTGATTTTATATTCAGTGAAGGAATAGCCCTTAGGCATGTGTGGTTTAAGCAGGCCAGCCACATTTCTTCAGATGACAAGTGCTTCCTAAAACATTTAAGATGGGAGAGGTTCTAGCTTCTTTGTCTGCGGTGGAGATGATCTAGTTGAGAGGAGAAGCAGCTGGTGACGCAGGAGCTGTTCCTGAGCAAGGCCCGGTGCTGAAGGGTCTGCTGCAGGGCGAGGTATGCGGCAGGCCACTGTGGTCCCAGGTCAGCCATGGCGTGTGGACAGAAAGGCTGGGATGCTGGATGGTGTGGCCCGAGCTCTTTGCAGTCATTGTCTTCCACTCTTGTATTTACTGAAGAGGCTCAGTCACCATCTGAGAGTCAGGATGGGAGGAGATGTTGGAGGTGTGAACATAGAGGAGGAAGCAGGAAAAAAGGTGAATTCATCACCAAGGAGAGTGTGAGAGTTGAGGCTAGCTGTGAAAGGATCCCCGAAGCCATGCGGTGTCATGTGAGCACTTTCATAATTCCCACCTAGAGACCCACGTGGGCAGCCCAGGGAGAAAATGGTGGTTGGGCAGGGCCCTTCTGTGCTGGCAGCTTCCGTCTGGCGCTCTGCGGGCAGCTGTACTGTGCTTGCTCAGGGAGTGCGTGGAAGAGGGGGAGGGGGGGAAGTCGGGGGCTGCAGGGCTGCCACCGAAGTCACACACACCACTCCTGTTTCGTCTCATCTGCCAGACTTTCACATAGGGCTACACCTAGCTTTGCCAGAGCTTGGGAAATGTTTTTAGTTAGGTGACTTTGCCACACGTGGGTGTTCTACTGATGAGGGATGAGTCTCATCAGAGGCCAGGGGTTGGAAAAGTACGGCCCTGGGCCTGTGTTTGTTTCCGTATAGTCTGGCTGCTTTCATGCCTCCAGGCAGAGGTGAGTCGTTGCATCAGAGACTTTATGGCCCACAAGGCCTGAAATATTTACTCTCTGGCCCTTATAGACAACATTTGCTGACCCTGTCACAGGAAGAAGAAGGGAGGAGTTGAAGAGAGGCTGGGAAAGGTAGTGGGGTCACTGGGCAGCATGGAGGGCCCTTGTTGTTGTTCATGTGGGGAAGAGGCCGGCTAGAGTGAGAATCATTTGTCTTGAAAATGAGTGTTTGAGTTTCAAAAGTGAACCTCTTCTGTTCACTTCTGCTTGTTTTTGAAAGCCTCCATCAGGAGGTGTTGAAGTGAGGCCAGTCAACACAGCTGTATTGAGGGTTGGTTGCATCAGGAATTCCAGCAATACCAGAGAAGGGCGAGGGGCTTGGAAGTATTTGGGGGAGAGGGTGGTGTACAGACGCTACAGACGTAAGCTGCTTGATGGAGGAAGGCAGGACAGAGGGCGGCGCGTGACTGCCGTTGGTGGTAATAGGGTCATAGCCCACGGGCCTCAATGGGCTTGAAGTTTCCATGGGAACCAAGGTGCTAGAGAGGTGGGGAGCTGTGGGGGAGTGGTTGGACAGGGGAAGCTGGGCCAGAGGTTCTGGAAAGGATCCAGGTTCTGGGTAATGATGGGGTCTGGGGTGTGGCTGTATGTGTGGATGGCTGAGATGGGCCGGGACCATTGGAGGAGAGTGGTGGGAGGAGGCCATGATCCCAGGAAGGATCATCCAAGTGGACATGAGAGTCACCCCAAATGATGACAGAAGCACAGCTAGAGAGATTGCAGGGAGCCCGGAGCCGAGCCCCCAGCTTCATTGGTGCAGGGAGTGCAGAGGCACACTTAGAGCCAGGTCTCAGGTGGGGGAGAAGGTGAGCACTGCCAGAAGAGGGTGGAGCTGTGGGAGTTGGCTGACGGCAGACACGACCCACTGGGAGCAGCGGGGAGGGTTTTGGGGGGTGGGAGAGTCAGAAGAGCTGTGGGATGAGTGGGAACCCTTGAGTCTTGGGTTTGTTGTGCTGGCGGAGTGACACAAGCAGGCACAGAGGGTGAGGGGAGGGATTTTGATGCCCAGGTGCCAAGGCAGAGGGTGATGGTGAGGCTGAGAGCCGGGCAGAGGGGACACCCAGGGTCCCCCCGGGCCCACCCCCACCCTGTCTCTGTGACCCCTCCCAGCAAAGCTCTGAGGCACGGCTGTTGGATCTGCTGTCACCAGTTCCTTTTTCTCTTGAACCATCCAGCCAGGTTTCGGCTCTCAGGGCCCCTTAGAGGCAGCTTCTGTCGAGGCCACTGGAGACCACTGGGGCTGCCTCTGGAGGCCAGGCCTGAGTCCTGACCCTTTGGCTTCTCTCAGAGTATCTGCAACACTGCTGGTCAGGTGTGCTGGCTCACGCCTGTAATCCCAGCACTTCCAGAGGCCGAGGTGGGCAGATCACTTGAGGGCAGGAGTTCAAGATGAGCTGTGGCAACGTAGGAACACCTTGTCTCTACAAAAAAATTTTAAAAATTTTAGGCTGGGTAGGCCTAAATCCCAGTACTTTGGGAAGCTGAGGCAGGTGGATCAGCTGAGGTCAGGAGTTTGAGAGCAACCTGGCCAATGTGGTGAAACTCCGTCTCTACTAAAAATACAAAAATTAGCCGGGTGTGGTAATGCATACCTGTAATCCCAGCAACTTGGGAGGCTGAGGCAGGAGAATTGCTCAAACCCAGGAGGGGAGGTTACAGTGAGCCGAGATCATGCCATGACACTCCATCCTGGGCGACAGAGCAAGGCTCTGTCTCAAAAAAAACCTTTTTTAAAAATTAGCTAGGTGTTACGGTGTGCACCTGTAGTCCCAGCTACTTGGGAGGCTGAGGTGGGAGGATCCCTTGAGCCTGGGAGATCACGACTGCAGTGGGCCATGACTGTGCCACTCACTGCACTCCACCCTGGGTGACAGAGTGAGACTGTCTCCAAAAAATAAAATAATAAGATGAAATAAAATAATATAAAATAATTAAAAAATAAATTTTTAAGGAAAGAGAATGAGCTGGGTGTGGTAGTGGCACCTGTAGCCCTGGCCACTTGGGAGGCTGAGGTGGGAAACCCGCCGGCGCCTAGGACTTGGAGGCTGCAGTGAACAATCCTGGCACCACCGTGCTCCAGCCTGAGTGACAAAGCATGACCCTATCTCAGAAAGAAAGGAAAAAGAAATGCTGCCTCCCGCCTCATTGGAGGTGCCATCAAGACACACAGCTTTGTACACCCCTTGGACTCCGCAGCTCTCAGGGAAAGCCAGTCTTTACTGTGGTCTTCAAGGCCCAGGTTATCAGGTTCTGCTGCTGACACTTCCCCTCACTCCTCTCCTGCCTCAGTGACCTCTGGCTGATCTTGGGCATACCTGAGCCATGACCTCCATGCTGCGGCCCTTGCTTTTCCCTCTGCTTAGGACATTCTCCAGGAGCCCTCACCTCCTCAGGCCTCTGCTCAGGCTTCCCCTTCTCAGAGAGGCTTCCCTGGTGCCCTGGTCCTGTCCACCCTCACCCCACAGCGCCTGCCCCTGCTTCTGCTGTGCTTTCCCATGGCAGCATCACTGGTGGCGTGCTACACACGTGATGTCCCCTGGTCTGGAGTTTTAGTGCATTCTGTGAAGCCTCATTTTCTTTGTTTCCAGCTGCTGTGTGTCTGGCACCCAGAACATGGCCTGCTTACCTGCTGAGTAGTTGTTGAGGCTGATGTTTTTGAAATTTTCATTCCACCTTTCCGTAGCGCACAGGCGACACCAAGCCCAACTTCTTCCAGGACTGCCTGATGGAGGTGTTTGACAATCTGGAGCAGCACATCCAGAACCCTCTGGTGCTGCAGTCGATCCTCAGCCTGATGGAGAGGGGCACCATGGTCCTGACCACCAACTACGACAACCTGCTGGAGATCTTTGGCCAGCAACAGAACAAGCCCATGGAGTCTCTGGACTTGAAGGACAAGACCAAGGTATGGGCTGGGGCACGGGTGGGCTGTGAGCGTGTGGAAGCTCTGTGGGTTAGAGCAGCTTTCACTTGATAGCAGTGAATTCATAATAAAGGAACCAGGTGTGGTGGCGCCTGCCTGCAGTCCTAGCTACTGCGGAGGCCGAGGTTGGGAGGATCACTTGAGCCCAGGAGTTCCAGGGTGAAATGAGCTATGATCATGCCATTGTATTCCAGCCAGCCTGGGTGACAGAGACCCTTTCTCCTAAAAATAAGTAATAATGGGAGGTGGCACACTGGCCGCCTCTGGAATACTGTGCTCCGTAGGAAAACAAGATGCTGGAATTAAAAGGCTGAGCTGGCCTCTCTCCAGGGCAGCTGGGAAATGATGGGGCAGTGTTCTGTGCATCTCAAGACTTCATATTTCCTGCTTTTATTTTTTATTTGCAGAGGCAGGGTCTTGCCGTGTTGCTCAGACTGGAGTGCAGTGGCACAATTGTAGCTCATAGTGTAATTCAGGCCATTCTCATACTGCCGTGTAAGAAATACCTGAGGCCGGCCATGGTTGCTCATGCCTGTAATCCCAGCACTTTGTGAGGCTAAGGTGGGTGGATCCCTCAGTCCAAGAGGTCAAGGCCAGCCTAGCCAACATGGCAAAACCCTGTCTTTACTAAAAATACAAAAATTAGCTGGGTGTGGTGGTGCATGCCTGTAATCCCAGCTACTCTGGAGGCTGAGGCAGGAGAATCGCTTGAACTGGGAGGTGGAGATTGCAGTGAGCCGGGATCACTGCACACCAGCTTGGGCAACAAGGCGAGACTGTGTCTCACAAAACAAAAGAAAATAAAATACCTGAGACAGGGTAATATATAAAGAAAGGAGCTTTAATTGGCTCACAGTTCCACAGGCTGTATAGGAAGCATAGCAGCATCTGCTTCAGGGTGGCCTCAGGAAGTTTCCAGCAGTGGTGGAAGGCAAAGTGGGAGTAGGCGTGTCACATGGCCACAGAGGAGGTGGCAGCAGGGAGGTGGCACACACCTTTAAATGATCAGATCTCTCAAGAAGTCACTATTATAAAGATGGCACTAAGCCGTGAGGGATGATCCAGCCCCATGATCCAAGCACGTCCCTCCAGGCCACGCCTCCAGCACTGGGGATTACAGTTCAGCATGAAATCTGGGTAAGATGAATGTCCAAATTCTGTCAGCATGTTTTTACAGATATAACACTATAGAGTCCTTAGACTTTTATGTCCCTCTGTTTTCAAGATCAATTCCTAGAAGAGTTTTATGGTCAAAAGGTATGACTGTTTTAAAGACTGATGATGTAAATTACCAAATTGTTTTCTAGAAAGAGTACCAGTTACCTTCCCAGTGGCTGAGTATGGGAGTACCCACTTCCTGTATCTTGCCAACACGTGGTGTTATTAAAAAACAAAGTGAAATACGCTTTGTCCATTTGATAGGTGAAAAATTTAAACATTTATTTCTTTTATTAAGGTTGAGCATAGTCTCGTTGTGACTGTCGATATTTCTTTTATGACATGCTTGGGACCTTTGTGCATCTGCTTATGTTATTCATAACTAACACTGCTGCCTGTGTTGTCTGGGCTGTCTTGTGAGAGAAGGCCCTGGCCCTGCTCTGGACAAAGAAACTGAATTACGCAGAGATGATCTCTCAGTGTCAGTGTAAGGACTGGGCTCAGCTGCAGCCCCTGGTCCCCTTCTGCCCTGTGTGGTATACATACGGACAGGGCATCCACTCCTGCCAGCAGTGCCATGGGGTAGACACCTGCCCTCTGTGTCTGAGCCACACGGTCCCCACTGCTGACGCTTGCTGTGGTCAGTGTCTCTGGAAATGAACCGCCAGTTCACAAACAGAACTGCCAGCTGGCTCAGTGCCCAGTGATGGCAGCAGGGCTTTGGTGTTTGTGTCCGCTCTGCCTGCTGCTGTGCGGGCTGTGCAGTGAAGATGACTGGACACTGACCTGCTGGCGTCTTTATAAGGTCCTGCGTTCTGCATCTTGAACGGAAAGGAATGTGCTTAGCCGTTTGATAAATACTTTTCTCAATACGTATATGTGTGTGTATGAGTGTGTGTGTGTGTGATATATATGTGCGATATATTTATTTGTGATACAGATATTTTCTGGGCGTTTAGAAGTAATACAGAAATATATAACTTAGAAGTGAAAATCCAACTAACGCAGCTAAAGTAATCACTCCTAACAGTTTGCTGTAATCTCAGGTGCTAAAGATATTCTCTGTGTAACTGTCTTTAAATAAGTTCTTTTTTTTTTTTTCCCCCCTGAGATGGGGTTCTCACGTTGTTGCCCAGGCTGGTCTCGAACTCCTGAGCTCGAGTGATGTCCTGTCTTGGTGTCCTGGCCTCCTGAGTAGCTGGGATGATAGACGTGAGCTACCATGCCCAGCTGAAGAAGCTCTTTTGCTATCATGGGACCAGCGTGACTGATGCTGACAACCAATCTTCTCTCATGTTTTAAAGGTGTAATTGTACTGTCATAGGACGGGAATAACTAGTGCTCACAGCCGAGTTTCTCTTAGGTTTTGAAGGTGTAACTGTTAAAGTGAAGCATCTCTCTGATTCTTTCCAAGATCGGTTTAAAAACTATGAATCGAATTTAAATATTTTCTGTTTGTAATAGTTTAAGGATTTTTTTCTTTGTCTTGATTTTTGACAGGTCCTTCAGTGGGCGAGAGGACATATCAAGTACGGTGTTCTTCACATTCATGGCCTCTACACAGACCCCTGTGGGATGGTATTGGATCCATCAGGATATAAAGATGTCACTCAGGACCCGGAAGTCATGGTATGGTCCGTCCTAATTAGCACTGGTGCATCCTCTGGGGAATTTGTGGTGACCCCTGGCCATTTGGCTGCAGTCAGAGTGGTATCTCAGGCTCCAGGCCACCGTGTCCTTCAGGTTGGTCCTTCACACAGCTGCTGAGGGAGGGGCCGCATCTCTTGTTCTCCTCTGTGTCTCTGGGCCCTGCAGGGTGCCTCCATGTTGAATAGATGCTCAGTGAATATTTGTTGGAGGAAGGAGTCTATGATTCCTTTAAAAGCATAGATCTGACCTTACCCTCTCCAAAAGCCCCAGCCATTCTGTGGTTCTCACCTGCCCAGGTATACAGTGAAACTCCTCAGCATGACATACAGGGCCCTGTGCAGTCTAGAATGTTCCCCACTTCTCTTTGTTCTTCTATACATCTTCTGGTCTGAAATGCTCTACTCTCCTTCCTGTAGTTTTATTTTTATTTAATTAATTAATTTATTTATTTTTTGAGTTGGAGTATTGCTCTGTTGCCCAGGCTAGAATGCAGTGGTGTGATCTGGGCTCACTATAGCCTCCACCTCCCGGATTCAAGTGATTCTCCTCCTTCAGCCTCCTGAGTAGTTGGGATTATAGGCATGTGCTACCACGCCTGGCTAATTTTTGTATTTTTCAGTAGATAGGGGTTTCACCATGTTGGTCAGGCTGGTCTTGAACTCCTGACCTTGTGATCCACCCGCTTTGGCCTCCCAAAGTGCTGAGATTATAGGCATGAGCCACTGTGCCCAGCTCCTTCCTGTAGTTTTAAAGCTTCATTCTTGTCCTGGCATAGTGGCTCAGGCCTGTAATCCCAGTGCTTTGGCAGGCCAAGGTGGGAGGATCACTGGAGTCCAGGAGGGAGAGGCTGCAGTGAGCTGGGTTTGCACCACTGCACTGCAGCCTGGGCAACAGAGTGATACCTCATTTCTAAAAAAATAAAAGTAAATAAAACTTCATTCTCTGTGGGGCTTTTTTTTCTTCTTCTTCTTAAATAGACAGGGTCTTGCTCTGTGGCCCAGGATGAAGTTCAGTGGCATGATCAAAGCTCACTGCAGCCTTGAACTCCTGGGCCCAAGGATCCTTCTGCCTTAGTCTCCCAAGAACCTGGGACTGCAGGTGTGCACCCCCACTCCTGGCTGTGAGGCCTTCTTGATGCCCTGGACACAGTGAAGTGAGGGCAGCGTGCTTCTGTTACACACTGAGAAACTTGGTGTCTTTGTGGATTCCCGCAGGAGCATACGGCCAGGTGTTCTGTTCCTCAGGGCTCCTGCCTGGGCCTGTGTCATGCTGTGGCAGGTGTGAGTAAGATGAGTGATTGGGGAGATGCTTTTCAGTTGCACAATTAATACTACTTGGTTATAGGAAATACCTGCTGAGATTGAGTCTCTCTGAGATATTTGGTTAGCTGAATTGATGAGTCTGCTGCTTGCCTGAGTGACCCTACGCAATCTACTTTCCCTGTGCCCATCCCACCTCCTCAGTCCCTGTCACTGATCCCCTCCCCAGCTCTCCTGCCCTCATTCACAAAACCGTCTCCTCTTGACCACCCTCCCAGCCCCTGCAGGAATTCCCACATATGACCCATTGAGGTAGACATTAGCTTTAGGGTGTTGCATAATTCTGAACTGAAAACATTCGAATGTCCCCATTTTATGTTTTAGTCATTTAAAGTTGTACCTAATTTGAGAAAATTTGAATTGGGTGACTGCCCTGGTGAGTGGGCGGGGTGGGTTATGGATTGGCCTTGCTGCAAGGGGCGTGCGCACTGCCACCCACCTCGGCCAAAGACCAGTTACCCCAGCTCAGGTGGGGAGAGGCAGGCTCAGCCCAGCTTTGGTCTTTGCTGCCACAGGCTGCTGCTGTGGGGTGACCTGAGTGCCATGTTGGGAGAGGATCCTGTCCTTCCATGTTCCTCAGTGTGGCCCTGGGAACAGCCTGTCAGGGGTCAGTGGTTTAAAAGCACATGCATGTGACTTGGTTAGTTGTAAGCTCTTGCTGTCTTTCAGATGAGCACCTGATTTCTTCATTGGCTTTTTCTAGGAAGTCCTCCAGAACTTATACCGTACCAAGTCTTTTCTGTTTGTGGGCTGTGGAGAAACCCTTCGTGATCAGATATTCCAGGCCCTCTTTCTTTACTCTGTACCGAATAAGGTGGATTTGGAGCACTACATGCTTGTACTGAAGGAGAATGAAGACCATTTCTTTAAGCATCAGGCAGATATGCTTTTGCACGGAATCAAAGTTGTATCCTACGGGGACTGTTTTGACTATTTTCCAGGATATGTGCAAGACCTTGCCACTCAGATCTGCAGACAGCGAAGCCCAGGTATAGATTCTGCCTTCACTTTTTTTTTTTTTTTTTTTTTTTTTGAGACTTGAGTCTCGATCTGTTGCCCAGGCTGGAGTACAATAGCATGATCTTGGCTCACTGCAACCTCTGCCTCCTGGGTTCAAGCGATTCTCCTGCCTTCCAAGTAGCTGGGATTACAGGCATGTGCCACCATGCCCGACTAATTTTGTGTTTTTAGTAGTGACCGTGTTTCTGCATGTTGGCCAGGCTGGTCTCAAACTCCTGACCTTAGGTGATCCACCTGCTTCAGCCTCCCAAAGTGCCGGGATGACAGGTGTGAGCCACTGCGCCCGGCCTGTCTTCACTTTTCAAGTACGAAACCCATTGGGCTCTTTTAGTTGTTTCTCTCTCTTTTTGATGTAATTCACATACCCATAAAATTCACCAATCTTCTGGTTATTATTTTTTCAAACTGCCTCTGTAATTTAAAATTAGAAGATTGAAGTGATTGGTGTCCCAGTGACAAGTCTGTAACTAAACTTTAACACCAGGCTGGGACTGGTGGCTCATGCCTGTAATCCCACCATTTTAGAAGGCTGGGACAGGAGGATTGCTTGAGCTCAGGAGTTTAAGACCAGCCTGGGCAACATAGGGAGACCTGGTCTCTACAAAAAACATTTTTTAAAAAATTAGCTGGGTGTGGTGGTGCACATCTGTGATCCCAGCTACTTGAGAGGCTCGGGTGGGAGGATTGGTTGAGCCCAGGCGTTCTAGGCTACAGCAAGCTGTGATCAGGCCACTGCATTCCAGCCTGGGCATTGGAGCAAGACCCCATCTCTAAAAATAAAACATAAAGTAACCTTGAGGTTTACAGCTGTGCACACATGTGTACCTGGACACATTTATTCACGCTTCAGGTTTCCTTAACCAGGAAAGGAAACTACCAGGCCAGCTTTATCTGTTGTGATACTTCACACTTGAAAGAGGCAGATAGCTCATGTTTGTGTCCTTCATTGCAGCTGAAAAGTTCAGACTTCAGAAGCACAAAATGATTTCATGAAGACTTGACTTCTTTTTTCAAGTAACATATTTTTCCTGTTCTGAATGCAGCACCTCTTTTAAGTAACGCTTCTTGGCCCTTGTTTTGAGAAATTGCTTGTCTGTCAGGAATGACCAAGATAATTGAGACATGAGGGAATTGATAGCTGCACATCTGGCATCATAAAACACTGCTGATGTCAAGTTTGGAAAGGCCTGTGCGGGCTCTTGTTGAGTTGTAACTGAAAGCCCAGGCACAGAGGCAGGTGTGTGACCAGCTATGAACTTGGAGACTGGAGAATGCACAGATAACCCAAAAGCTAAGGTTTTTGTTGTTTTTTTAACCACTATCGTTTCTTTTCAGAATGGCTAATTAGCAAAATGGACCAAAGGAAGTTCCATTTCCATGAATGAAAGTGTAATGAGGGCAACAGCATCTTATTAAGGGCAGAAGAGGGGAGCTCATGCGTGCCAAGGCGTTACCCTCCACTGGGAGTTCCATATTCTTGACCTTAGTTAGCTTTTAGTGGCAGCATGCAGTGCTGGTAGGTAGATGATTTCATAGACAAGACAGGCCGAGCTGGCACAGGCTCATAACGTGCCCGGTTAGTGCCCAGACATTTTGAAGCTGGGGTTGGGATCCTAGCCTGACTGCAGAGCAAAAAACACCATTTGGTGCATCCTGGCACCAGCCCACATGCGTGGCTCTGCAGAGAGGCAGACAGCAGGCTTTCCTCATCTCTGCCCCTGTCCACTGTCCCTTCCACCCCCAGACCCCCCGGAGTACCGGACCCAGTGGCAGCCCGCATGTGTTTGGGCTCCTGGAGGAGCTGAGCAGATTCTGTCCTGCCAAAGCTCCCTTTCCAGGTCATGGCAGCCAAGTGGATTGAAGCTGCCAGAAGACTGCAAGATCATTGGGAGTTTTAATCTGTGACTGTGTCATGAAGGACAATTGTACTCGAATTCATGGAGTGCCACTCCTGATGGAGGAGGAGGCCCACTGATAGTGACAGTAATGCTAGTGACCACGGACACCGCGCCATGCTCTCTGCCACCTGGCTCCTTCAGTGAGTCCTCATGCCAAGCCTGGGAGGTGGAGAAGAAAGGGCAGCCAGTAGTCCAGGAGCCCACAGCCCACACCGGCTGAGCTTCCCAGAAGCCTCTTCCCAGTCACTGCCTCAGAGTGGACTGAGGAGGACGAACTTTGGCGTTTCGGCTCCACTGACTGCTTTTCTTTCTCCTTCAGATGCTGATCGAGTGGACAGCACCACGCTACTGGGTAAAGCAGATCCTTCTTGCCAGCCTGTGTTTTGCCTACACGTGCCATTGTCTCCTGTCACTAACTGTAAAATCGTCAACGTTTGTTTTTCACATTAAATGCTTGGCCTGTATTAAGACAGCCCCACTGAAGATGATAAATAGGCATGCCTTAGCATGGCCCTTACCACACCAAGAGACTACAAGCCATCCCTTTGAGGAGGGAGCACAGCCGAATCACACGTGGGCAGCTGGCTCCTGAGAAGAATTTCTTGCCCTAGAACCAAGAGTGACAGGGGACTTGGAACAGCAGGCTCTGTTTGTGTGGTACCATTTGGTGCAAGATGCAGTGCCTTAGAATTACCCAGCTCCTGAGAAATTCTCATTTCAGGGGTCCGAGCTTTCATACAGAAGCTTTTGTATTTCATACTCGTTTGAAATGTGAACGCTTTTCTTGCTGGGCTCAATTCTGCCTGTTTATAAATTAACAAGACTCAGTGGCTTTGAGTGCCCTCCTGTGTGTGAAGTGGGCCCCAGGTGTTTTTCCTCTTGCTGAGTCATTTGGGTAAAAGGGGCCCTTGTCGGTGGTGCGGAGGCCTCGGTGCGCAGCCCCGTTCTCCCAGTGTGTTCACAGATGAGAAAATGCGCTTCGGTGTGGGAGCCCCTGGCATTGCATCCGTGTTAGTGGGGCAGGAAGTATAAAACCAGCGCAGTCAGCTTCCTGTTTCCTCCTATTCCCGTGTGAAAGGACATCTTTATTACAGTTGCTTTCTTAAATGCGACTCTTGGAACCATCGTTTTCTTTTGAAAGCAGCAGTAATGTGGCGGAGGTCATCTGTAGCATGGGGTAACGTTGATTTGGCCAGTGCTTCAGGAAGGTCATATTTATAAACTGCCTTGGCGGGTGGATTGTAACTAAACAAGCTTCTTACGAAGTTTTCCTCTTTCAGGTAATACATGCCAGGACTGTGCAAAGAGGAAGTCAGAGGAGAATGGAATTGAAGTTTCAAAAAAACTCAGACAACCAGATACTGGTATTGTGTCTTTTTTTTTGTGGGGAGCTGCCTCAGGTCTGGCTTGTTGGTGGGCGTCTTCAGGGGCAGTGCCATACTCCCACGCCCCAGGCCCGAGTGGGAGGTGCATACATTCTGTCAGGGCCACAGGGCACAGGAGGCTTGGCAGAGAACCTGACTTGTCACCCCAACCCCATTCCAACTCCTCAGAGGGAAATGTCTTGTTGATTCAGGTGAGCATGTTATGAAAGTGCAGCAGGCAAAAGGGT
The DNA here is from genome assembly GCF_001604975.1 of Cebus imitator. Lineage (NCBI taxonomy): Eukaryota > Metazoa > Chordata > Mammalia > Primates > Cebidae > Cebus > Cebus imitator. The sequence continues at coordinate 1,434,181 of NW_016107374.1, read as the reverse complement.
GCTCTCTACAAAAAGAAAAGTTTAAAAAGGCAAACAAAAAGTGCCCAGATCATATAAGGTCAGCTCAGTGCAGTTTTGCAAAGTGAGCTCTCGCATCTAATCACACCCAGTTCTGGAAGCAGCAATGCCACTACCCCGTTTGCCACTCCCCAGCCTCCCCCAGCCCTAAGGGTGACCACTAGCCTGATTCATGCCACCTGAGTCTCTGGAGAAAGCCACTTTAAATCATTTGAGTTTTGTTGTCTCTGTGACAGGCTAAGCTTTAAGTGATTGAACTATTTATCTAAACAGTGTGTTTGAATAGGCCCCTCTGTTGAGCTGGGAAGGGCTGTCTCGATGGCTGGTGCCCTCCCTCTCTGCCCCTTCTCCTCTTCCTGCCAGGTGTGGATAGTGCTGTGTGTTCCTTCTCATTCTTTAAATAACATACTTAAGCCACACTTCCCAACATGAAGCTTGGGCTGGATGGGCCCGGCTTCTGTATCCCGCCCTAGAACCAGCCGGCTTCCCCGTTGTGTCCCTCTCTGGTGTCAGGACAGAAAGGAAATGAGACCCCCAGGCTGTCTGTAGTTTGACTGTAAAAGTTGGAAAGCAAAAGCATTGACTTGATTAAAACACCGTCAGTGTTCTTTCCTGCCTAGCTACCTTGTGGTCATGTTCATGGGCCCAGTGCCACAGCGCCTGTGCCAGTGGTAGGACGTGTTCTCAATGTCAGCGTCGAATGTGGCTTGTTCCTTACATTCCATTCTCCTATTTCTTACTGTTTCATATTGTGGCCTTAAGACATGTGTTACTTCTTATTTTTTGAGGAATTCTTAGGTTCTTCTTTCCCCTTTGTTTTTCAAAAAATAACATTTCCCAATATT
>NW_016107374.1:1419166-1433159 GCF_001604975.1 Cebus imitator | reverse complement strand
CGGGGTTTCACCGTGTTGACCAGGATGGTCTCGATCTCTTGACCTCGTGATCCACCCGCCTCGGCCTCCCAAAGTGCTGGGATTACAGGCTTGAGCCACCGCGCCCGGCCCCCAATATTCTTAAATGTATACATTCCCTTAGCTTTCAGAACTGAATATGAAAAGTTTTTAAAAATATGTCCATTCTCTTCATCCTGCCAGCCTGCATCTCCCAGACACCTCCTCCTGGTCGGCTGCTGCGGGACTGTCACGTGCCTGCCTCCCGAGCTTCCCTGCTTCCTTGAGATGGAGGCCCAGGTCTTCCTTATTCTTGCCCTCCCTTCTCCCAGTCCATACTGCTAGTGCCTCCTGAAGCCGCTTCTGCAGACCCAGGTGTGGCGTCGCCTCTTGAGCACCGCGTGTCTGCAGGCGTCTGTGCTGTCCTCGTGCCCGTCGGTGGTTTTGGCTTGGGATTCTTGGGTATGATTTCCCTGGACTCCACTGTCTGAAGACCAGGTTTCCTGTGAAGAGGGTCTGATGGGAACCTGGTTCCCAGTAGTTTGAAGATGCCTATTCCTTTTTTTCCTGGGAGTTTTTAGGATCTTCTTTTCCCTGATGTTTAGATACTCAATGAGGATGAGTGTGGAAATCTTTTTTACCTGCCTTACTCAGGTGTTCTCTTTCTTCTTCCATTTCTCCTGGAATAGTCTGTGATTCTCTCCTTTCTTTCTATCTTCTCTATTCTCCCTTTCTGGAAGTCATACTACCTGGGATCTCCTGGATTGATTTCCACTGTCTTGTAAATTTTCTCTGATGTCTCTTAATATTCATTTTCTCACACTTCCTGGGGATTCTCAAATGATGCTAGTCCTTGGGTTAAATTTCTCCTTTGCCTGTGATCTTGTTTCTGAGAGTTCTTATTTTCTTAGTTACCCTTTCCCAGCATCTGCTTTCTTTGGCTGTGAGAACTCTTGAGACAGAAGTCAACCTGCTTGTCTGATCCCGCTACATTCCTGAAAACGTTGGGAGAGAGGATTTTCATACAATAGGAGTTTATATTTTATTATATAAGTAAACCCAGGTAAAACACTCTTAAATACCTATATAGCAGTCCACCAAAAATTTCTGAGAGCTGTGAAGCGTCCAGCTTAATCAATTACCTCTTCATTGAACATTGAAATCCTTCAGTGGGTGTGTTGGAGCAGTATTGTGTCCCTGCATGCCCTTCAACACCACAGGGGTCATGTGCAACAGCGCATGTTATAAAGATTCATAGTGAATGCAAACTTAGTTGAAAAAAATAAGGCGGTTCTAAAAGGGCCATTTTCAGAGTGAATCACAGCGCAAGGAGGGCTGGCGGCAGGGGGTGGGGGTGCCACAGCGTCCTGCCGTCCAGGGGCAGGGAAGGTGAGAGTGAGCTGGTGTGGTCCTGTGAGGGGCAGCTGTCGCAGACTTGGCATCCTCTCGTTTAGTTTTATACAACTTCACTCAGGCGCGGTGGCTCATGCCTGTAATCCCAGCACTTCAGGAGGCCGAGGCAGGCAGATCACCTGAGGTCAGGAGTTTGAGACCAGCCTGGCCAATGTGGTGAAACCCCGTCTCTACTAAAAATACAAAAATTGCCAGGCGTGGTAGCACACACCTGTAGTCCCAGCTGCTTGGGAGACTGAAGAAGGGGCATCACTTGAAGCAGGGAGGCGGAGGTTGCAGTGAGCTGAGATCACACCAGTGCACTCTCCAGCCTGGGTGACAGAGTGAGACTCCATGTAAAAAAAAAAAAAAAAGTTTTATACAACTTCAAGTGCTCTTAGGGGCACACACGTTTTAGAGAATTCGATTTTGATAGTGTTTTGGATCAAATTGTTTGCAATCTTTTTGCAAATATTTGGATTGTGAGTTCAGCTAGTAGAACCATCCGTAACTAAGTAAAAACAAAACACAAAACTGGTGTTCTGTGAATTGTTTCCTCTGGGGAAGGTGGTTCTTTACCACTGCTATCTTTCATGCTCCTTCTTTTGTTTTCTGCTTATCTGGGCTTCTCTAGTGCCTGCTGACAAGAACGAAGGCCCAGGCGATTTTCCTCCGTAGATTGGCTTTCTTCTCTTGTGTGTACGTAGATTTTGTTCCCCTGTGGCCTACCTCTGACTGGTGTGCACATCAGGTGCAGGGCCTCCTGCCTGGTAGACTTTGCTACAGAGCACTGGGCAGGTGTTGTCTTCAGTGCCTGTGAGATCTGTGCTCCTAGACGCCATCACCTGCACCTGCAGCCCCAGCTCTCCCCAGGCAGTCATGTCTCCTTAGGGCGAAGCCCCTGGCCTGTGTTGTACAGAAAGCCTTGGCCTGTCCTGCTTGTGAGAGAGAGAAGCCAAGCCTGGAGAGCCCAGAGGAGTCGACAGCTCATTCTTCCTATTTCAACAGGCTCTCTCACTGTATGTTTGTTGAAACTGCCGCATCGTCAGATCCACTAAGAAAAGAGCATCCATGTTCAAGGATCGAAATTCCCACAGATATTTGCAAATGTAATGTCATCACTTACTTGATCCCCTGATAGTATTGATAATTACACAAGGCCATTTCCAAATAGCGGCTACTGTTTCCATTTTAGAGGGATTTTCAGTCTTCAGCACATAAGAACAACTGTAAAAGCAGTTTCTGAAATAGAAATCTGTAAATAACTTTTTAGCTGGACTTTAACCCTTTGGAATTTTGTTCTTTTATTTAAACAGATGATGCTGGAGGGTCTTGAAATACTTAAAACCAGTAAAACTTGCAACTTGAAAACCAGCCTTCTGTAACCACAGTGCCATGCCCAAACCAAGAGGAATGTACGGAGAACTCCACGTGGATCTCCGACTGCGAAACAGTCACATACACCAAGAGAGCCACTTGGGTGTGTGGCCCTCAGGGCTGGGTGAGAGGGCTCCCGTGTGTTGAACCGTGCAGGAGGTGACACGGGCACACTTCAGGTGGACTTTGTGAGGACTGATGGACAGCTACCTCAGGGGCCAGAATCAGTGGGAAGGGGTGGAAACTGGTGTTCCCGTTCCCATCTGACAGGCTCACTTTTTCCTAATAAAAGGGGAGAGTAAAGACTGTCCAGGCAATAGTAGTTACCAAAGAGAAAATAAGGGGAAAAAAAAAATTATATATATATGTATGTGTGTGTGTGTGTGTGTGTATGTGTATATGTGTGTATATATATATATATATATATATGTTTTTTTTTTTTTTTTTTTTTTTTTTTTTTTTGAGACGGAGTCTTGCTCTTTCGCCCAGGCTGGGGTGCAGTGGCGTGATCTTGGCTCACTGCAACTTCCACCTCCTGGGCTCAAGTGATTCTCAGGCTTCCGTCTCCTGAGTAGCCGAGATTACAGGCGTCTGCCACCACGCCTAGCTAATTTTTGTATTTTTGGTAGAGACAAGAGTTTCACCATGTTGGCCAGGCTGGTCTTGAACTTGACCTCAGATGATCTGCCCGCCTCAGCCTCCCAAAGTGCTGGGAATATAGGCATGAGCCACTGCGCTGGCGAAATAGACACGTTTTATAATTTCGATGTGAAAACGTTACTATAGAAAACATTTTAAAGGTATGTTTGTTCCACTGTTAAGTTGTAAAGAATGAATCCACTCGTGAAAATGGTATGTTTTTAGAAAGAACACCTGAATCAAAAGGGCTTCTTTGGAATTAGGTCGTTTTAGTAACTTATGTTCCAAAGAAACACAGGTCTGATGTTGCTAAGAACTGTGAAATCGGAAGAGCTGGAGGCCCCTTTTCAGAGTTCAGGCCAGCATTATGCAGGGCCACTGCGGGACTGACAACCAGGACAGCGCAAGTGATGCACAAGACCAGGTTTCAAACGTTGTAAATTCCAAGCTTTGCAAGTCTTTATTCGCTGGGGTAAGATGCAGTCTTTCTGTTATTATTTCTTAAACTTCTCTTCCATGGCCCATATCAAGGGAGTTTGCACAGTGAGGGAGGCAAAACTTGAAAGGGGCCTGCAACACTTTAAACCTTTTCAGGGTTCACTCACATGAAACAGCTGTGCTGCGCACTCTGCTGGTGCCTAGGGAGCTTCCCTGACTGACCTGGCAGAGCTTCCGTGGTGATGCATGAGTGGCACTATTTGGAAACAAGCAGCCCTGCTTGGTTTCAGTCTGAGGCCACTTCAATGTGGCATTTCTTACCAAGCCCTGTGATACTCCTCATTGATGACTCCCACGGGTACAGAGAAGGTTAAGAACAGGAAACAGAAGGACGGGATGCATACAGAGGGACAGAGCCCAGAGACCTGCCAAAGGCTTTTTTTTCTTTTTGATGCATGGAAAACGCATCTTTTATGCCACTCCGGCCATAAATAAAATGATAACTTCAACCCTGTGTGCTCAGTGTTTCAGTTACGCCAAGGCTTGCTAGAATGTATTTAATGAGAATTTTTAGCTCGAGTTGCCACCCAAATGTGAAATCAATTTAATGTGTACTTGAATGTGTTTAAATGTTTTAAACAGAAAACATAAATGATTTTTTTTTCTGCAATCAGGGAATATCTGAATCTGAGAGCTGGCCAGACACAGGGTATAGCAAAATTACAAGCATAGAGGATGCTGTGCACTGGGATGGAATGCTTGTTACAGCGCATTTTAAGAAAAGCTTTGCGTGCTCTGCTGGAGGACGCAGCCATGTTGCTGTACCACACGGATGCATCTATAGTTCGTTCTGTTGTATGCTCGTTACAGAATGTAAGTTTATTCCAATGCAATTGATAGATTAGAGGCAACTCCAATAAGGCACTTGTGTATAGTTGAGTCAGTGGGAAACATCACATCAGGAGACAACAAAATTGGCCCTGCTGTTTACTGCCTCAAGCTAGAAGAGCTATTACGTTTTAAAATGGTTACATTTTAAGGCAGGGCATGGTAGCTCATACCTGTAATCCCAGCACTTTGGCAGGCTGATGTGCGTGGATTACTTGAGGTCAGGGGTTTGAGATTGGCCTGGCCAACATGGTGAAACCCCGTCTCTACTAAAAATGTAAAAATTGGCCTGGCATGGTGGCGCACACCTGTAGACCCAGCTACTCAGGAGCCTGAGGCAGAAGAATTACTTGAACCCGGGAGGCAGAGGTTGCAGTGAGCCGAGATTGTGCCAATGTACTCCAGCCTGGGCAATAGAGCAAGAACAGGGGACAAGTTAAAGTGCCTTCTGCTGTCTGCAGCTCATGGAGGTCAGCTATCTCATTGTACTGGAAGTCCCCTCAGGGAAGGAACCCAATCTTTTTGAGATGTAATATCCCCCTCACAGAGTACATTCTTCTTGTTACATGAAAGTGTTGTCAAACAGATACTTTTACTCAGTACAGTGGTGCAGTCTCAGCTCACTGCAACCTCTGCCTCCTGGGTTCAAGCAATTCTTCTGCCTCAGGCTCCTGAGTAGCTGGGACTATAGGCGTGCGCCGCCATGCCAAGCTAATTTTTATATTTTTAGTAGAGACGGGGTTTCACCATGTTGGCCAGGGTAGTCTTGATCTCCTAAGCCCAAGCAGTCCACCCACCTCAGCCTCCCAAAGTGCTGGGATTACAGGTATGAGCCACCATGCCCAGCCTTTTTTCATTTTGAAATGGAAATGTACTGAAAGTGCAACTTTCCTTCACATAATAATGTTTTTAAGTGGAGATTGTCAGTTGTCACGAGAAACTGTTCTTATTTCCTTAACTGAAATTCTATTCAGAAAAATTCAAATTGCATTGAAACAGACATCATTCAGTTTCACCATTAAACTTTTTTTGGCTTCAAAAATTCTACATTGGAGAATTTTTTGAATTGGAAATTAGAACATTTTTTATTGTTATTTTCAATACTAACATAGTTTCTCTGAAAAATTTCCCAAAATCCAGCTTCCGAAGTTTATTAACAATCTTATAACTAATATATTTAAAACCCAAGAGTGGCTCCCTTAAAGATTACTTGGGTACAAGGCAAGATCAGAGTGAAGATGAAGCAGAATTCAAAATTTTTCCAACCAGACTAGCTTATTTCAAAATAGAAGCTAGCATTATAGTACAAATTCTATCTTTTCTCTTTTTTAAAACTCATTGAACACCAGCTCTCACTGAAAACTCCCCACTAGAATGGGGTATGAACACTCAAATGAGGTGAGCTACAGCCTCTCTGGCTAGAACTACTAAGATTTCTCTTAAGGGGCTCCCAGGCTGGTCCTGCTTGCTCCAGAAGTCTGCTGTGGAGGAGCTGTTTGTGTATTGGAGTGGGAAATGAACAGTGATCGGGCCGCCACCGCAAGACTGCCCCTAGAGGGACTCTTGGTGTCTCTTGCTGCTTTCTTGGCCTTCAGTGTCTGGATACTGGGCAAGATCTAGGGTCAAAATTCGGCTGAACATGCAGTCGTCGTACTAAAATGGAGAGAAGACAGTTAAAAGTTTCCCTAATTAGGGAAAAAGTATTATTAACGTCAAATAGGAGCCATTAGTGAGTCTAGAATTGCATTCAAAAGGCATCTTCTTAAACCTAAAAAGGCATCATCTGCATTTACGTCAGTTGTGGGTTTTCTGTTACTGTCTGGTATGAGAATTTCCATTATTCATGCATTATATTTCCAGGTGGTCCCCTAACATTCTGTAGACACAAGAAGGTAACTTAATTTTTATCTTTGCTTAAAAGAAAATGCAGGAAGTAAATCCTAACAACCGTCCAAAACCAAGTGACCTCAACTAGTGTGCTCTACTGAACTAGTTGCTCTACTCCATCAGTTCACGTTAGTATTTTCAATGGCTTAAGAAAGGTGTGTTCACGTTTTAGAAGTTACTATAGCCGGGCGCGGTGGCTCAAGCCTGTAATCCCAGCACTTTGGGAGGCCGAGGCGGGTGGATCACGAGGTCAAGAGATCGAGACCGTCCTGGTCAACATGGTGAAACCCCGTCTCTACCAAAAATACAAAAAATTAGCTGGGCATGGTGGTGCGTGCCTGTAATCCCAGCTACTCAGGAGGCTGAGGCAGGAGAATTGCCTGAACCCAGGAGGCGGAGGTTGCGGTGAGCCGAGATCGCNCGTGCCTGTAATCCCAGCTACTCAGGAGGCTGAGGCAGGAGAATTGCCTGAACCCAGGAGGCGGAGGTTGCGGTGAGCCGAGATCGCGCCATTGCACTCCAGCCTGGGTAATAAGAGCGAAACTCCGTCTCAAAAAAAAAAAGAAGTTACTATACAACTTGGAACTTCTAATGAATTTGTTTTGTCCTCTGATACTTTTGGAGGATAAATGGTTCCTTGCTCTATCACCGTACAATTCGTTTTTGCTTAAAACACTGAAATATTACAGAAATAAGAAGTATAATAGTTTATGTAAATTAACAGACTATTTCACAAAACAAAACTATCCTACTTACTGTTCTGCAATTCTCTTTGCTTTTTTCCACTTAAAATATATATATTGTCACTATCATGCACACTTAAACGCCTTACAGGAAAAAAAAAATTCATATATATATATGTGTGTGTGTCAAGGAAAACACCAGTAGTTACTTTTAATCTTACTTGATTAAAAAAATCATTTAAGCCTCAGACTCTATTGGGAAGTTTTAATTATAAAAGGAAAGCCCGGTGGATGTCAGGGTACTAAGGGGAGTTGACAGTGGATACACCCCTCTCCCCTCTAATTTATCTTTACCTCGGGATAGATGCCGATTAGTGCATCGGCTCTGGAATAGAATTCTTCTTTTAGGGAGATGACTATCATCTGAAAGTGGTCTTGAGTTTGCTCTTTGATGTAACTTGACACCTGGAAGAAATAAAGTACACATTTCTCTAGGAAGGAAAGGCCTTGTTTGGGCTCTGGGACAGTGACTGCATGTCTGAGTCTAGTCAGTTTAGGTGAATGAGGACTTATCCACCTTACTGACAGTTCAATAAATCCACAACAACTGAAGAAATGGAAATAGATTCTAAAATGAGAATTAAACCTATGATCTAATACTTTAAAGTGTTAAGGAATAAAGCTCTAACTTAAGATACTGTGATGTGAACAGGCAATCAGCGTTTGTAACAAAAGAAACTACCACTCAAAGTAATTTTTGAGGGTGAAAAAGGGCTGGTATTTAAAATTCTAACTTCCAGGCCGAGCACGGTGGCTCACACCTTTAATCCCAGCACTTTGGAAGGCCGAGGCAGGCAAATCACCTGAGGTCAGGAGTTCAAGGCCAGCCTGGCCAACATGGTGAAACCCCATCTCTATTAAAATTACAAAAATTAGGTTGGCATGGTGGCAGGTGCCTGTAATCCCAGCTACTCAGGAGGCAGAGGTTGCAGTGAGCCAAGATCATGCCACCACACTCTAGGCTGGGCGGCAGTGAGAGATTCTGTCTAACAACAAACTCCCAACTTCCTGTTTTGCCAAATCAAAGCCTGAAGGGAAAAATAGAACAATTGATTATGGATTATGATATAAGTCATTTGGTTAGAGGTGAACTCTCGTTCCTTCAGGAAGCTCAATTCCAAGGAAATGAGCAGTGCAAAATGGATTCAATAGAGACGAGTCTTGGTGAACAAACTACTCAGAACTTAAGAGCATGATCAACTCCAAGAAAAGAAAAACTATCAACAGTCTAACAAAGGTACTGCCAACTCCTGGGATTTCTCTGAGGGCCTAGAATGGGTCTTCTCCATGTGTATTGGTTCTGACTGCACCAAAGATCCTATGGACACAAGCTCTGTAGTAGGAATGGCAGCTTCTGTTGAAGAGTGAGTCACTGGCCATGTTTTACATGAGAAAAGAAAGAAACTGCTCTAAGAGGCTGGAACTTTCAGCATTAGAGGCAATGGCAGTAGCCATTATGACAGGACTACAAAAAAATGGGCTTGGGCCCGTAATAGAAAAAGAAGAGGAGACAGGATGTGAAGATGCATGGCATGCATTTTCCCTGGAGTTACCAACTGTGAATGCTGGGCACCCTAATCACAAGAGGGAGTGGAGGGTGCTTCATAGTTCCTCATACTACATAACTGCTCATACTAATTCAGCAACAGCGTGTCAGCTATATCTCAAAGGGATAAAGCAATTAAAAGGTCTTAATACATGGGATGGATACTAATAAGAGTCTTAAGTAAGACCTAGTACCTGGAGATGCCACCAACATAAACATCTAATTCTTCCTAACACATAGATACCTTAAATGCAACCAGGAAAAGATAGCCACAAAGATTTCCCTTCACAGGATATGGGGTATAAAGTACCAAAATTACCCTCCTAAGGGGAGATTTCTTGTAAATCAGTCAGCCATGGAATCCAGTCACTAATGATGCACGCTGGCTGGCATTCAAGAGATAGGATGTTCTTTTCTTCCTATGTTTTCTTCCCCCAGTTACCATGAAGTTTCTGGCAGAGACTTTGCAGGTATGGAGTTGATGAGATATTATTGTATATCCTGTACCATGTTAAAAACACAGGACCAGGCTTTGCTTAACAGCCGCTTACAGGGTGGCTGCTCTGGTCATGCTAACAGATACATTTCTCAAGATTTATTTATCAACTGGTGTTCTGGGCCAGGCACAGTGGGGCTCATGCCTGTAATCCCAGCACTTTGGGAGGCCAAGGTGGGCGGATCACCTGAAGTCAGGAGTTTTGAGACCAGCCTGCCCAACATGGTGAAACCCCGTCTCTACTAAAAATACAAAAAATTAGCTGGGCGTGGTGACAGAGGCCCATAATCCCAGCTACTCGGGAGGCTGAGGCAGGAGAATCTCTTGAACCTGGAGGTTGCAGTGAGCCGAGATCGCGCCACTACACCCTGGGTCACAAGAGTAAAACTCTGTCTCAAAAAAAAGCAGGACCTTCAAGAGATTCAGGTCACATGAATACAACTTGAGAAATGGTCAAAGACTATATTCATGCCATCAGAAGATACCTCAGGTGGCAGCAACTCAGGCATTTCACATGAGACTCAGGGTAAGAAATAAGGAGGAGGTCAGCTTTGGAGGTGCAGAACCTGCTGGGCAGTACCCCGAGACTGGAAACATCTCTCAGGCATGGGCTCCTTAACATCAGTACTCACAAGGCTAGGTTGTAAACTAGAAAGCCAATTTTTTTTTTTTCTTTTTAGATTTCTTTATAATAGAGACAAGGTCTCACTATGCTGCCCAGGCTGGTCTCAAACTCCTGAGCTCAAGTGCTCCTCCCACCTCAACCTCCCAAAAGTGTTGGGATTACAGGCATGAACCACTGCGCCTGGCCCAGAATGCCAATTCATAAATAAATCATGAGAAATGTATCTGTCATCATGACAAGAGCAGCCACCCTGTAAGCAGCCATTAATGCAAAGCCTGGTCATTTCAAGATGGGTAGGTCTGGAATCAGAACCAGGACAATCCAATTAGTCCATCTCCAAGAATAAATGGCCCCAGCAGCAGTACCATGATATTGGAACTCTGCAGGCTGGTGCTACCCTTCCCCTGCGCAGCATCGGGCACTGCCAGGATTTGCCTCCATACTTTGTTCATGTTCCATGGCTGACCCCACTCATGTCCAAAATTCAGTCTGGTCAGTATCAAGATGTGTGGGCTGAGAGCCTATCTCTTTTAGGTGGGCTGAGTACCCACCAATCCTTTAGTGCTGACTAAAATTTTAACTCCTGCACATGAAATTGTTCCTTAGTTCTTTCATTCTCTCAAAGACTGAAAACAGGATCATGCTCAAGTTCAGTAAATTATTGGATACATTTTGATAAAACTGGAGAGGTAGGGCTAGCGTGGTGGCTGACGTCTGTATCCCCAGCACTTTGGGAGGCTGAAGCAGGTGGATCCCTTGAGCCCAGGAGTTCAAGATCAGCCTTAGCAACACGGTGAAATCCCATCTCTACCAAAAATAAAAATTAGCCAGTCTCATAGCCTGGTCTTGAATAGATTAAAGTTTTTTTAAAAGCTGGGGAGGTAGGCTTTTAAACTTTAATTCCTCTGGAATTTATTTAGAGATGGTACTTTTGAACCTTATTAAACAGCTAAATTGATCCATGAGAATAAATAAACCTGTCTGCCACAGGGCCTATTATTAGGGGTTCTCTAATTCCCAACATCTAGATTTGGTGAGAAACCTGTTATGCCAGCAGTAACACTGTTTAGATATAAAAGTACAGTCATCCTCATTTGACCCCCATGCTGATTTTCCATTATCTGCTAAAGGTCTCCTAAGCTTTGAATGAAAACTACCTTCAATCATCTTGTTTTATGTTTTAGATATTTAGCTTAGATTTTAAGAGGATTTTTTTTTTCCTGGATTGCAGTGGCACAATCTCGACTCACTGCAATCTCTGTCTTTTGGGTTTAGATGATCCACCTCAGCCTCTAAAGTAGCTAGGACCACAAATGTGCACCACCACGCCCAGATAATTTTTTTTTTAACTTTTTGTAGGGACAAGGTCTCCCTATATTGTCCAGGCTGGTCTCCCTGGACTCAAGCAATCCACCCACCTCAGCCTCCCAAAGTGCTGGGATTATAGGCACCAGCCACCAAGTCCAGCCTACGAGGACTGTTTTTTTTTTTTTTTTGACAGAATCCCTGTTGCTTAGGCTGGAGTACAGTGGTGTGAACTCAGCTTACTGTAACCTCTGCCTCCAGAGTTCAAGCAGTTCTGCCTCAACCTCCCAAGTAGCTGGGATTACAGCCCCCACCCCCACCCCCCTACCCCCGCCCCCCCACTCCTGGCTAATTTTTGTATTTTTAGTAGAGACAGGGTTTCACCATGTTGACCAGGCTGGTTTCAAACTCCTGACCTCATGATCTGCCTGCATCAGCCTCCCAGAGTGCTGGGATTACAGGCGTGAGCCACCATGCCCAGCCAAGGATTTTTAATGCGCAGTTTCTATTGCTTGCCTCACATGATCCTTGATTTGTAGACAATTTATTGAAAATTAAAAGCAAAAACTTACTTTGCCTATGTTAGTGTTGTCTAGGGCTGCATCCACTTCATCTAAAACAAAGAATGGGGCAGGGCGAAAACTAGAAGAAAATTACAATCAAGTAAGTTACAGTTTTCTATTTGTTTTACAAAAGACTTGGAGAAAAAGATTAACAGTATTCAGAATAAATAATGCACATTCTTTTCGATATTTCTAAGTAAATTGGTGACCTCTATGTTACTAAATCCAATATTCAGTTATCAGTCCACATGTATGTGACCTATGCAAGGAGTATTTGGGGTTGGTCACTCCCTCCTTGAAATACTGCTCTGTGACTTGTAGGGGGACATAGTCTACTTTCCCTCAGAGTCTGAGAACTAGTGCCTTCAGGACTCTGTGCTTATCTAATCAACTCCCTTGGTGATTGCATCTGGCCTCAGGGTTTTAAATACCACCCAAATACTGATGGCTCCCACAGTTCTGCCAATAATTCTAACCAATCTCCTGAACTTTCACCTCAAATGTCCAACTACTTTCTCTACAATTCTGTGTGGGTGTCCAATACATATCTCAAACTCATCTCAAACCAACTCCCCCACTGCCCTCCAAACCTGGTCCTCTTGTGGTCTTCCCCATTTCAGTGAATGGCACCTATTACCACTCCGGTTGATTAGGTCAAAAGCCACAGAGCCATCCCCTTCACATCTCTTCCTTCGTATCCCATACCCTGTCAGCAGATTCCATCTGCACAACCATATCCTCTCATCCTGGCCCAACCCATCACCATCTTTCACTTTGTTACCAGTGCTAGCCCTGTGCTTGCCACTGCTGCATACAGTCTATTCTCCATCCATGCCAGGCACACACTGCCCTCGGGGCCTTTGCACCTGCTGTTGCCGATGTCTTAGAACATTCTTCCCTTGGCTGTCCACATGACCGGCTCCATTTATTCCTTCAAATCTTTGCTCAAATGTTACCTTCTCAAATAGGCCTTCCCTGATGACTCTTTAACATTGCTAACCCTTCCCTGCCACTCACTATCTCCATTCCCTGCTTTATTTTTTTCTCTATAGAACTTGACATTTTATAATCTCTATATTGGATCATTAGTTTACTAATTTACTTTATTTATTGTCTGCCTTCCCCAACTAAAATGAAGTATCTTTGAGGCAGGTATATTGCTTTGTTTCACAGCTATCTCCCCAGTGCCTGCAACAGCACCTGATACACAGTAACTAGTAAATATCTGTTGACTAAATGGATGGGGTGCCACCTAGTCTGATTCTGCTCAGATGACTTGTTGAGAGCAGGCTTCCTGCTTTTATGGCTTTCTCTCTTCCTTTCCTGTAGCGGCCTATTCCTTTTCCTTCTAGAGACCAGTAAAAAGCTGTCAAACTCCTGTATGTTTTTGTTCCTAGTCATGGAAATAGAGAAGCAGCAGCATCTATACTTTATTGTATTATGTGTATATTTTTTGAGACAGGGTTTTGTTCTGTCAGCCAGGCTGAAGTGCAGTGGCATCATCACGGTTCACTGCAGCCTCCAACTCCTGGGCTCCAGCGATCCTCCCACCTCAGCCTCCAGGTAGCTGGGACTACAGCTATGCATCACCTTTCTGTTTTCAGTAGACACGGGGGTCTCACTGTGTTGCCCAGGTTCAGCATCTGTACTTTAGATCTTCATCTAATGTTCTGAATCTTGAAAGAGGTTAATTGCCTTAATTCTAGAGAACTTTTTGCTTCTTGATTTGTTTTACAAAAAAACAGTTCCACCGCCATCAGTGGAAATGAGAAGGTTAAATACTTTTATAGAAGAAATACTTCAACATTCTTTAAGTAGCAGATCCCTGAATATGGACTAAGAATATACAAGTTGGGTTTCTTTGGTCAATCCTGATGTCACCTCTGGCCATTCCAAATATTTTTTCTTTTCTAAAATGGAATAGTAGTAGCTATTGATGATAACAGAAATTGAATAAAAATCTGTCAATAACTAGCTGGGCATGGTAACATGTGCCTGTCATCCTGGCTACTCAGTTGGCTGAGGCAGAAGGATCACTTACTTGACCCAGGAGTTCAAGCCTAGCCTAGGCAACATGACAAGGCTCCGTCTCAAAAA
>NW_016107374.1:1402739-1419086 GCF_001604975.1 Cebus imitator | reverse complement strand
AAAAAAAAAAAAAAAACCCAAACCACTAAAAATCTGAATTCTTAGATTTCTGTGTAAAGTCTAAATTGTAGGCCTAAAACATAATCTGAATTGTCTGGCTGAAGAAGATAGTTTTGTATCCCATTTGCCATATATCAATAAAGACAACAGTTAATATATCATCTGTAGAAAGGTCCCCTTGGCTTCTGCCCTGATATGAAAACTGAATAGCTTTTGTGACCTTACCTGTGCACGGCAAACAAGAGAGCCAAGGCTGCCACACACTTTTCTCCCCCTGACAAATTGTCCATTGGCATAAACCTTTTGCCTGGGGCCACACAGTTATAGCTAATTCCTTCCAAGTAAGGTTCTTCAGGGTTCTCTGGACTAAGAAATGCCTGAAACACATGTTATTTGTTTAGCAATATCAGAAAAGCAACCAATAAATTTCATCTTGGCGTTTAACTACAAAATATTGTATTGGTTAGCTTTTCTTCAATTTTGGTGGAAAACTACCCATGCCTATAAATAATGTATTGAGTTGTACATGTAATCACAGACAAGAGAGTTGTCTGGGTAGGCAATAGAGGGAAAACACAATAACATACCCAGGGATCAGCCCTTTCCACCAGACTGCCAGTCAGACCTCAGCGGCACATGCCACAGTCTTACAAAACAGTCTTCATCCAATTCACTCACTGGTATGTTCATCAAACCTTTACTGAATACCTATTAAGGGCCAGGTACTGTAGATACAGAGATAAATCTTATTCTCAAAGTGTTAGGCATGGTGACTTACGCCTGTAATCCCAGCACTTTGGGAGGCTAAGGCAGGTGGATCACTTGAGGCCAGGAGGAGTTTGAGACCAGTTTGGCCAACATGTTGGAACCCCGTCTCTACAAAACATAACAATTAGCCAGGTTTGTTGGTGTGCGCCTGCAAACCCAGCTACTTGGGAAGCTGAGACACTTGAACCTGGGAGGCGGAGACTGCAGTGAGCCGAGATCATACCACTGCATTCCAGCCTGGGCAACAGAGGGAGACTCCGTCTCAAAAAAAAAAAAAAAAAAAGAGTTAATGGGTTTTAGTCTTACTTTACTGAAAACAAGTTACTTTCAGTTGAAGTTCTAAATATCTGATGCAGGATCACCTTAGTCATAAAAGAATATGAGAAAACAAAAGCAGAGCAGGTATGTAAGTCCCAACCTACATCTTTATTTCAAACTCGATTCCACAAGTATTCGCTATGGATGTTGATAACGGAATGGGAGTGGTTATCATTAAAAGGGTCATATCCAAATTTGAACCCTGCCTTTAGTTCTTTTCCTCTCTTTTGTTACTCTGGTCACCTCCACAGATCAACCATCTTCCCAGGATCCTCTATTATTCCACATTTACCATAGAGACCGACAGTTCTATAAAATCAAATTAGTTCCAAACTACAGAATTTTGATTTAGTCCATTCACTTTTTGGATAAAGAAACAGACCCAGAGAGATTTTGACTTGTCCACACTGGATAGTGTGAAGTGAATGGGATCTACAGTGCAGGTCCTAACCACTCTTCATGAACTGACTTTGCCCCACAAGTCAGCTGCTCAAATAATGTGGCAGTGGTTATTTCCCACCAGGAAAAACCCACCACCAGTAACACGGAATTCCCATTAGTATTTGAGGATGAACGATACATACTTGGGCACTGTTGTTTCTGCAGAGCTTCTTATAGATTTGATCAATTGTTATTGAGACATGCTCAAAACACTGGCTGAAAAGATCGTATCTCCTTTTTTTCACTTGTTCAAACTCTTGCCTACAGATTCTGGCTTCCTTTCTGCTGGCCTCAAAAGCTGAGAGAGAATCAATATTCTTTATTTTACAGACCGCTGGGGAGGTTCTTTCACTTAAACTGCAAAGCATAGAATATTTTAAAAACTGGATTTGAGTTTGGATCTCTTGAGTAAATGTACCTCCAAAATATGTAAACTATTAATTCCAAGAGCACAGTTCTTAGAATTGATGAGCCTCTTTTCTAGTACAGATAATTGCTAAATAATATTGACAAGTTCTGATACAGTATTTTTTGTTTTGAGACGGAGTCTTGCTCTGTTGCTCAGGCTGGAGTGCAGTGGTGCAGTCTTGGCTCACTGCAACCTCTGCCTCCCAGATTCAAGCAAGTCTCCTGCCTAAGCCTCCCAAGTAGGTGGGACTATAGGGTGTGTGCCACCACACCCAGCTAATTTTTGTATTTTTAGTAGACACGGGGTTTCACCATGTTGATCAGGCTGGTCTTGAACTCCTGACCTCAGGTGATCCACCCACCTCAGCTTCCCAAAGTGCTGGGATTACAGGCGTGAGCCACCATGCCCAGTCTTATACAGTATTTATTAAGCCAATTTTGCTGGTATGAAAAAACATGTTTTAAAATCGCCAATAAACCTGGTTTTAAATTACAACACTTTTCAAAAACGAAACAGTGATTCAGTATTAAAAGCACACATTAATATAAGACTACGGAGCAAAAAAGTCTGTAATAAAAAGGGACAATAGAGGGGAGACTTGGCAAATGGTATAGAAATCAAAACACCCATGAATATAATCTTGTTAGTGACTACACTCAATTTTACCATCTGTGGATTCTTGAAACTTGTCTCTGACAGTCTTTAAGTTCTCCAGTGCTCGTAGGTTTGGGGCTGCTGTTTTCAATAGGATTTCTTCCTGGGATGCTACCTGCTGCAACAGGAGCTTAAGGTGGGCCTCAACTTCTTGATCAGTTTGTAGAGCCTATTATGAACAAAGAACAACACTGACTGGCATGACATGCCTTTTACATCCAGCAAGCTAAGGTGCGTGCATGGGGCCCTTCACCATCTGGCCCCCCAGTTCCCTCTGGATCTACTCCTCTCCCCAAAGCCCTCTCCCCACTGCCTGGAGGTGCAGTCCTGCTGCAATATGTGTAGCTTCCTAAGTCAGCTGTACTCTTTTCTTGGAACACATTTCAGCTTATTTTTTAATCTGGCTAAAAAGCAACAATATATACTTCACCTTCATTTATTTTAAAATATTCATAATCTACGATGTATTACAATGAGGATTCAATGATGGAAGCTATACAGTCTTTGTCTTTAAAGACTCACAGGGAAGTCAGAATATAAATCGGATTAAACATTTTTTGTAAGAGACAGGTCTCACTCTGCTGCTCAGGATGTCTTGAGCTCCTGACCTCAAGCAATCCTGCTTCAGCCTCCCAAGTAGCTGGGATTTAAACTGGCTTTTATAGCAGGGAGAAAAGACTTCTAATAGGGCAAGCATAGGTACTACAGTGCAGAGAGGATTCAATCCAGCTAGACAGGTTAGCACTTAACCTGACACAAGTGATGAAGAGAAAAAGTAGCCATGCCCTTTCAGGAAATCTTTTTTTATTTTGAGATCGAGTTTTGCTCTTGTTGCCCAGGCTGGAGTGCAATGGCATGAACTCAGCTCACTGCAACCTCCACCTCCCAGGTTCAAGTGATTCTCCTGCCTCAGCCTCCCAAGTAGCTGGGATTACAGGCTCACACCACCATGCCCGGCTAAGTTTTTTTATTTTTTTTTGGTAGAAACAGGGTTTAGCCAGGCTGGTCTCAAACTCCTGACCTCAGGTGATCTATTGCCTCGGCCTCCCAAAGTGCTGGGGTTACAGGCGTGAGTCATCGTGCTCGGTCAAGGAAATTTTTTTTTTTTTTTGCCACAAATATAATTAGAGCCCCAAAAGTCGAACAAAAATATATTAACAGCATATGAACTGAAAAGACGTGGTGGATATTACTACTGAGCATCTGTTCTCCATTTTTTCCTTTAATGCAGCACATGCTTTTGACCAAGTGGATCCATTTCTTGGTCCTGGATCCCATGTACTTAAGAGGCAGGACCTGTTTGGTCTAAGGTTAAGTACACCATCCTCCCTCTACAGTGACTGGTTCAGCAATGAATATGTGACCCCATTCAGGCAACTGTGATGAGGGGACAGTTGCTGAGGCTTTGTAGGTAAAACCTTTCTTCAATTTTAGAACAGCATGTAAACCAGCGTATCTGAGACAGGTCTCAATCAATTTAGTTTATTTTACCAAGGTTAAGGACATGCCCCAGAATTAGTCTGTGCCTTTCTCCAGAGATGATTTTAAGGGGTTTGATATTTAAAGGGGAAAAGCAGGCAGGAGCAAGAGGGAGTATGTGGTCACATCACTGAATCCATTATGTTGCAGGGGAAGGGAGTAGGTAGGGAATAGTCAATTATGTATTCATCTCATGCTCAGTAAATCAGCACTTTACCATAAGATGAACACTCAGTAGCTATCTGGGGAGATTATATATATATATATATATACACACACACACACGTATATATATATATACACACATATATATATATATATATACACACACATATATATATATATACACACACATATATATATATTTTTTTGTGTGTGTGGAGACGGAGTTTCTCTCTCTGTCACCCAGGCTGGAGTGCAGTGGCACAATCTCGGCTCACTGTAACCTCTGCCTCCCAGGTTCAGGCAATTCTACTGCCTCAGCCTCGTAAGTAGTTGGGATTACAGGTGCGCTCCACCACACCCGGCTAATTGTTTTTTTTGGCCAGGCTGGTCTCGAATTCCTGACCTCAAGTGATCCGCATGCCTCGGCCTCCCAAAGTACTGGGATTACAGGCATGAGCCACCACGCCCGGCCCAACACAAGAGTTTTTTATATGTAGCTCTTTGCTTAGGAACAAAAGGGAAGGCAGCTTTTTTTGCATGACTCAGCTTTCAGCCTAATTTCTTCCTCTTGGTATAGTGAACTGGGGTCCAGGTTTTCATTTTCCTTTCACAAGCACCACTACAAAAGGCACCTTCTTTCTTCTCTGAAGGTTGTAGCTGTGTGGCTGGAAAGCCAAGAACAGTTGCACTCATTTTGCCTTCAGGAGAGAAGCAGCTTCAGAATGAAGCCAACACACAAAGAAATGTATGGCTCCAGGGATCACTGGGAAACAGAGCCAGAGCTGCTCAATTATAGGAACTAAATTCAGTTAAATTAAAGCTGAATTCCAGATCTGTGCTCTGCAGCTGTGAAGGATGTGCCATACCATCACCTACAATCCTGAGAGAGGCCCTTTGTCTACTGAGGGTACTGCAGTGGGACACCAGCAGAGCGAATTTGGGATGCTGGAATAAGTAGTTGGTTACTTTTGTTTATTGAAGGACTTCTCAAAAACTTTAATATTCATTGTGAATCTCCAAGAAGGGAAAATACTTTCTCAAAAAGTAACCACAGAAACTTTTCTTCTTTGGCTAGACATTTCATGATACCAGTGTTCTACAGAACATAGAAATGCGGACATAAACATTTTTTAAAGTAACCTATTTACTGCGATTTTGAGATAACATGATATAATAATATATATTTGGTTTTTGTCTCAGTTCTAGGCACAGCATACCCAAAACCTTTGCAATTTCCTGAGTGGTAGGAATGAGAGGAGGATCTTTTATTAGTCATAAGAAGCCCCTTTCAACCATAACTGAGTTTATGCTAATGAGCTGACTGTTGGAGGATGGGGACTATTGCAAGATGAACCAACTAGGTGATTGGAGGGCTGGAACCTTCAGCCCCTCTTCTCTAAGGAGGTGGCGGAGAAAGGCTAAAAACTGTCTGATCACCAATTGGCCATGATTTATCAACGATGTATGTAATGAAGCTCCCATAAATATCTCTAAACAGTGGTTTTCGAAGGGCTTCCAGGTTGGTGACCACACAGAGATGCTGGAGGGTGACATGCCAGGAGAAGGCAGGAGAGAGGGCATGGACCCTTTCTCATACCTAGTCCTATGCATCTCTTCCATTTAGCTATTCCATGAGTTGTATCCTTTAAAAATGAACTAGTAAATGTAAGTGAAGTATTTCCCTGAGTTCTGTGAGCCATTCTAGAAAACTATCGAATCTGAGGAAAGGGTTGTGGGAACTCCTGATTTATATATAGCCAGCTGGCCCCAGTCTGGGAGGCCTGGACTTGTGATCGGCATCTGAAGAGTGGCTAGTCTTGTGGCACTGAGCCATTACCTTGTGGGATCTGATGCTAACTCCAGGTGGACAGTGTCAGAATTAAACTGAATTGTAGAATACCCACTTAGTATTCAAAAAATTAGAGAACTGCTTGGTGTGGGAGAGACCCACAATTTGGTGTCAGAAGTTTCATGATTACAGTGTTTTTCCTTTGTATATTTCTTCAAAAACCATTAGGAAATCTATAAAAAAAAAAAAAAACCCACCCTTAATTCTATCATCTAAAAATGATTCTGTAATGTTTAAATATTTCATATTACTGTGAGTGATAAACAACAGAAAGCTTTCCATTACCTTCAAATCCTCGCTTAGAGAACTGTAGTCTACTTCGAAGGCTTCTTCTTTTTCATAGATAGCAATTATTGCCTGGGTACTTTCTGCTTCAGTTCCCATCTGAAAAATATGTGAACACAAACGGGCACTCCAAAAACAATTACAATAGTAACATCAAAGATCACTTATCACAGACCGCCTTAACAGATAAATAATTAAAAAGTTTGAAAGATTTTGAGAATTATCAAAATGTGACATAGAGAAACAGAAAAGTGAGCACGTGCTGTTGGAAAACTGGTACCAACACACTTTTCTCAACACGGAAGGTTACCTCAAATCTTCAATTTGTATTTAAAAAAAAAAAACAAAAAAAAACCCTGCAGTATCTGTGAAGCACAAAACAAGGCAGGCATGTATATGGGAGGATGTGCATAGGTTAAATACCAAATCTATGTCATTTTAGATAAGAGACTTCAGCATCCTCAGATTTCAGTATCCTGGAACTATCCCTGTGGATACCAATGAATGATTATACTCCTGCCAATCTAAATCCTCTATAATCCAAATGTTGTTAAAAAGAAAGAAAAGAAAAAGCGCCAACAGGGAAATGTTAGTGAGCCTTGGTTTTATCTTGTGATTTCTATGATGTCCATTCCTGCCTCTCCCTGTTCCCTCACCACCCAGAGACACTCAGTAGGGCATGTTTCTTCAATTCAACTGTTGGAGAAGTTGCAGAGCAAGAAACCCCCCCATCCCCGCCCGCCCCGACATGCTGTAAAATGTTATGAGTGCAGGGGACCACCCATGCGGTGGATGATCTGCATACTGCCTGTGGTTCATTGTGTAAAAACGTTCTTAACTCCAACAACTTTAATTCTCTGATTTCTCTTGGGTATCTAATATATAGGTAAGAAACATGGGTTCATCCTGTGGCCCTAGTCCTCCGAGATAACAGTCATTTTGCCCTTTTTCCCTCCTAGGAGATATGTCCACCACCCCTAAAAGGGCTACAGAACAAGAGAAAGAATAAGCAAAGAACAATGCATTAAGTTCCATACAACAGCATGTATTTTACAGTCATTTGCTAGAATACCTCCACTTCAATGATGTCATCCAGTGACCCCAACAAAAGAACTATCTCAATGTCTTGCACTTTGCAATCAAGCAGCAAATTATGCTTCTCTAATCGTTTCTGTTCCAGAGAAGTTTGAATAATTACAACTTCTTTCTGCAACTTCCCTGCTTCCCTGTAATTACACAGATATGAAAAAGTAATTTTACTCATTATGTAATGTTGCACCAACGAAGAAAAATGTATGCTATAAACTTACATGAAAAAAAGATTACTTATTCCTATGAGTGCTGTAAATTCTAGAATCCTCTCACTGATGCTTGTAATTTAATTGTTAACACTCCTGAGAAAGGCCATGAGTATACTTAGTTAATCTGAGGGAGCATTTTCCACTAATAAACGTTACTGATTTAATCAAGGTTACCAAAGACAGTGCTTTCCTAGTTACGTTATTTTTAAATCTGTATAATTTTTCAAGCTGCAATTCTCAAATATAAGCTCTACATTTTAGAACCACAAATCAAGATAAATAGTCTCTTAGCAAAAGAAATCCCTTGCTGGGTAAGCCATACACACCTAATAATCTGGTTTCTTTACTACTACCACCATTAATGTAGTAATGCCTTCTATCTGAAAATGAGGGCTTGGGTCTTACTAATTGAAATCATGTGGGTTTTGTTAAAAGACCTAGAAAGAGGACAAAAAAGAAAACGAAAAATAAAATAAAAGAAGAACTATGTGTTTTTCAAGAATATTAAGAGAAAAAGAAAGTATCCTGTTTGGGCTGAGTGTGGTGGCTCACACCTGTAATCTAGCATTTTGAGAGGCCAAGGCAAGAGGATCACTTGAGCCCAGAAGTTTGAGACCAACATAACAAGACATCTCTTTAAAAAAAACAGAGGAATGTCTTCTATTTACACAACATATAAGAGTTTTTAAAAAGCAAGAGTAAACAGACTTTAATTACACTCCAAAATCTTAGACAACTTTCTGGCTGTATCTTGAAACACTGAAGGTCTTCGGACAGTGAGAAAAAATTGTAGAATGCCAAAAGGCTGAGCCAAAACAGAGAACTAATATTGTCTAATCAGTCATGGTTTTGTAAATCATGATGCATGGCAGGAAAGCAGGTGTCATTTTGGTACAAGCCAGTCAAAGTGTCATCACCATCATCATGGCAAACACACATGCTAATCTTGTGCCAGGTACGGGTCTAAGTGCATATGAATATTAACACATATAATACAGTGATTCTGTGAGGTGGATACATATGATACCTTAATTTCCTGATGAGGTATCTAGTGTATAGGTAAGAAACATGGGTTCATCCTGTGGATGGGTTCCTGATGAAGAAATTAAGGTATCATATGTAAACTGCAGAGCTGGGATATGAAACCAGAAATTGTGGCTCCAAATTCTATCTCCTTACCCTCTACGCTATCTTACACAGACTAGAGGGAATCTCTGTACAACAGGAAGACACCAATGTCAAGGTAGATTTAGGATAAGGGACTCTATACAGGTTCATGTTTTCATCTAACAAGAAGAACTATTTGCTCTAGGCCGGGAGCAGTGGTTCATGCCTGTAATCCCAGCACTTTGGGAGGCTGAGGCGAGCAGATAACTTAAGGTCAGGAGTTTGAGATCAGCCTGGCCAACATGGTGAAACCCTGTCTCTACTAAAAGAGAAACACACAGACACATACACACACACACACTCAGGAGTTTGAGACCAGCCTGGCCAACATGGTGAAACCCTGTGTCTACTAAAAGAAACACACACACACACACACACACACAATAGCTGGGCGTGGTAGTATGGGCTTATAGTCCCAGCTACTCAGGAGGCTGAGGCAGGAGAATCACTTGAACCTAGGAGGTGGAGGTTGCAACGAGCTGAGATCACACCACTGCACTCCAGCCTGGGCAACAGAGGGAGACTTTGAAGAAAAAACAAAACATTATTTGTTCTAAACTAGCCACCTCTCCTGGTTTAGAATGTTTGAAAAAAAAAATTAGAATGAAGGGTGTGATGTGAGACCAAGAGCAACAAAGGGCACATATACAAATGCAACTCATTTAGTACATTTCAGATAGATGGTGTCCATGTTTAAAACTCTGACTAGGTCTTTCAAACAAGTCTTGATTACCTATCAACAGCCAGAAACTTCTTCCGTTCCTCTTCAATTAGAGTTTGAACTTTCTCAGCATTGGAGTTCTGAGTGACACATATGTCCTTAAGTTGCTGCTGCTTTGCCATGAGTTCATCCACTATTTGCAGACAGTTTTCTTCAGCCTGAACAGAGAGGATTTGCATTGTAGATTTACCATTTTTTATGTTAATAAGGTAATTCTATGATCTTACCAATAACACCAAACCGTTCATCCCAAGATGAACCATATGTGCTACATGACCCTCTATCATGGACTGGGACTCACTCTCAATCTATACTTTTTAGAAACTGATGATCATTACCTGCCTTTGTCCTTCATTTTGTTTTTGTTTGTAGGTTTTTTTGTCCTTCATTTTGGATTCATTCCTCAGCTCACTGCCATCTGACTTCTGTTGCCAATCTCCAATGAGAGTGTTTTTACTATCATGATCTCTCATTGGCAGTTAAACAGACATTTTCCAGTCTTTTGTTTTTGACAGCCTTGATCATTTCCTCCTTCCTCAAACTTGGGCTTCTGTGATGCCACCTCTTCTGGCTCTCCTCATAAGCTAAGTGACCACCTTCCAGATCCCATAGCTGTTCCACTGCTCTTCACTGCCTAACTCCCTGCTAGAAAGTCTCAACCATGCTCATGTGGTTTCAGTTTGCTGCCATTAACCAGCAACTCCCAAATCTGTATCTCTAGCCTAGACTTCCCCATTATTTACTCTTTAACAGCCTGCTAGAAATTACCATCTAGACATTACATAGGCAACTCAACCTCCACAGATCCAGAATTTTCTCTCCAGAATTTTCTCTCCTTAACCTGCTGCTCCCATTCACCAATCACCCAAGTTAGAACTAAGGAGTCATCTGTGGCACCCCCTTGCCCTTCCTCCCATGTTGATATCCAGTAATTCATATAGTTCTGCTGATTTTACTTTAAGTGTTTCTTAAATCTGCCCCCAACCCCTTTGATCACTAACAGGACCCTGCAAGAGCTCACAAAAGGTTTACTACATGAAGGCAGTCATGATTTCAATGAAGAGGCATTTCAGCCACCCGTTATTAATTACCTTCTTTAGGTGATCAATGTCTTCTCTACCTTTCTGGATAGTTTCTTTTAATG
Source organism: Cebus imitator (assembly GCF_001604975.1). Classification (NCBI taxonomy): domain Eukaryota; kingdom Metazoa; phylum Chordata; class Mammalia; order Primates; family Cebidae; genus Cebus; species Cebus imitator. Next base: position 1,408,385 of record NW_016107374.1, on the reverse strand, counting down.
TGTTGATCTTACTCAGTTTCTTCTTAAGGTGATTGCGACTATACTCAAGTTGAATATTAAGCCGAGTTTTTTGTTTTTCAAATTCTAATCTAGTATGATAAAGTCAAGCATAAAAAGTATAAGGAGAAAACTTTTTATTCCTTTTTGACTTTCTCTTATGGGAAATTTCAAACAAACATAAAAGTAAAAGGAACCACTATAATGAACCCTCAAGTAGCTATCACCCAACTTAATAATTATCAATTCGTGGTCATTCTTGTTTCATCTATAACTCCATTAATTGCCTCTCTAACCACTGACTTATTTGAAGCAAGTTCTAGACGTGATGTAATTTCATTTGTAAATATTTTTGTATGTATCCCTAGAAGTGAAATGACTTTTTAACTTACAACCTTATGGCTAAAATATAATTCTTTAATATCAAATTGCTGTCATTGCCAAATTTCCTTTTAAAAATTCTTTTAGGCTGGGTGTGATGGCTCATCACTGTAATCCCAGTACTTTGGGAGGCCAAGGTGGGCAGATCACTTGAGGTCAGGAGTTTGAGACCAACCTAACCAATATGGTAAAACCCCACTTGTACTAAAAATACAAAAATTAGCTGGACTTGGTGGCGTGCGCCTGCAGTCCCAGCCACTCGGGAAGTTGAGGCAGGAGAACCACTTGAACCCGGGAGGCACAGGTTGCAGTGAGTTGAGACCTCACCACTGCACTCCAACCTGGGTGATAGAGCAAGACCCCATCTCAAAAAAAAAAAAAATCTTTTTAAAAAAAGAAAAATCTTTGGAGGCCAAGGCCGGCGGATCACCTGAGGTCAGCAGTTCAAGACCAGCCTGACCAACATGGTGAAACCCCGTCTTTAAAAAAATAATAATAAAGAAAAATTGGTTGTTTGAATCAGGATCTACACATTGCATACGGGTGATATGTTTCTTAAATCTTTTATAATCTACAGGTCTCCTCCTGTCTTTCTTTATAATTTTATGTGTTTATTCTTATTTAGTCAGTTTTTTCAAGTAACTGTTTTCCATCCAGTTTTGTTACCTTGCTGGTGAGGAGTTGTGACACTTTGGAGGAGAAGAGGCATTGTGGTTTTTGGAATTTTCTGCCTTTTTGTGCTGGTTTCTCCCCATCTTTGTGGCTTTATCCACCTTTGGTCTTTGATGTTGGTGGCCTTTGGATGGGGTCTCTGGGTGGACGTCCTTTTTGTTGATGTTGATGCCATTCCTGTTTGTCAGTTTTCCTTCAAACAGGCCCCTCTGCTGCAGGTCTCCTGCAGTTTGCTGGAGGTCCACTCCAGACCCTGTTTGCTTATCACCAGTGGAGGCTGCACAACAGGAAACATTGCTGCCTGTTCCTTCCTCTGGAAGCTTCATCCCAGAGGGGCACCTGCCAGATGCCAGCCGGAGCACTCCTGTATGAGATGTCTGTCAGCCCCTACTGGGAGGTGTCTGCTAATCAGGAGACACAGGGGTTAGGGACCCACTTGAGGCAGTCTGACCCTGAGCAGAGCTGGAATGCTGTGCTGGGAGATCCACTGCTTTCTTCAGAGCTGTCAGGCAGGGATGTCTAAATCTGGTGAAGCTGCATCCACAGTTGCCCCTTCCCCCAGGTACTCTGTCCCAGGGAGATGGGGGTTTTATCTGTAAGCCCCTGACTGGAGCTGCTGCCTTTTTTTCTCAGAGATGCCTTGCCCAGAGAGGAGGAATCTAGAAAGGCAGTCTTAGCTATAGTGGCCTTGCTGAGCTGTGATGGGCTCTGCTGAGTTTGATCTTCCAGGCAGCTTTGTTTACATTGTGAGGGTAAAACTGCCTCCTTAAGCCTCATCAATGGCAGATGCCCCTCCTACCACCAAGCTTGAGCACCACCAAGCTTGAGCATCCCCAAGGCAACCTCAGACTTCTGTGCTGGCAGCGAGAATTTCAAGCCAGTGAATCTTAGCTTGCTGGGCTCTGTGGGGGTGGGATCTACCAAACCAAATGACTTGGCTCCCTGGCTTCAGCCCCCTTTCCAGGGGAGTGAACGGTTCTCACTGGCATTCCAGGCACCACTGGGGTATGAAAAAACAACTCCTGCAGCTAGCTCGGTGTCTGCCCAAACAGCCATCCAGTTTTGTGCTTGAAACCCAGAGCCCTGGTGGTGTAGGCACTGGAGGAATCTCCTGGTTTGTGGGTTGCAAAGACTGGAAAAGTGCAGTATCTGGGCCAGAATGCACCATCCCTCACAGCATAGTCCCTCAAGACGTAGACCCTCAGGGCTTCCCTTGCTAGGGGAGGGAGGTCCCCAACCCCTTGCACTTCTCAGGTGAGGTGACACCCCATCCTGCTTCAGCTTGCTCTCTGTGGGCTGTACCCACTGTCCAACCAGTCCCAGTGAGATGAACTGGGTACCTCAGTTGGAAATGCAGAAATTACCCACCTTCTGCAGTGATCTTGCTGCAAGCTGCAGACCAGAGCTGTTCCTATTCAGCCATCTTGCCAGCAATCCACAAATACTTCTTAGATTTGCTCTTCTGAGATATTCTGAGCTAATTTTCTGTATCTTGTAGGCATTCTTCATTCCTTTCTTTCTCTTTTCCTGTAGCTGTCTTGAAGCTCACTGATTGTTTCCTCTGCTTCATCCATTCTGCTGTTGATGGCCTCTAATGAATTTTCCAGTTTAGCAAATGTATTGCTCAGTTCCAGCATTTCAATTTCTTTGTTAAGCTTCTCTGATAAATTTCTGAGTTGCTTTTCTATTATTTTGGAGATCACTGAGTTTCCTTAAAACTTCGATTTTGAGTTCTTGATCAGAGAGCTTGCCTACTAGTCTCACTAGGCTCAGTTAATGGCTCCTTGCTTTGTCTATTTTGGCAGGTCATGGTTCCCCGTTTGCTATTGTTTTTTGTGGACGTATGTCTTAACATTAAAGGATTATCTGTCTGGCTTCTTTTTTGTTTTTTTATTGGTTATGTTCGCTTAGAAATTTACTTACAATATACCTCTTAGGTACCTTTTTATTTTCCCCCTCTGATAGGGTCACTGCCTACTTTTTGGCACCAGATGATGCCTTAAGCTCATTTGTTCGGCTCCAGCAAACTTTGGAGCATTGCTTATCTTGCACAGGGGAAGTCCCAAAGGGGATATCCTGATAGTTTGGGAAGGCTGGCTACAGGCTAGAGCCCAGGGGACTACGGAACATACCTCCTACTGGTTGGCACTGCTGAACAGCCACTCTGATATGGTGTCTCCTTTGACTAAGTAACACAGCAGTGTTTCCTGGACTGGGGATGGTAGTTCTGCTTCCCTGCTTTGTCTCTGTCTGTCTTTAGGAATTTTTTCCCCTTCAGGTACTCGTGATGCTTCCTCTGGGCTGAGGCAGGGAGGTCCCCTGCCAGGGAACCCATGGTGAGGAAGCTGGTTGTCCACCTTGATCTCACTCTTTCCAGGGTAGTAACCATGACTCAGGGGAAATTTTTCTGCACACATGGTGCCTGATATATTGGGAGAAGAGCACCACAGATATAAAAGCCCAACTCTCTTACTATCTGCAAGATTTTTCACTTCTCTGTGGCTTCAGGAACTGTCTCATTCTTGTTTTTGAATTCCGGGATATTGCTGATGACAATCTCAACACTGCATATTTGTTTTGGTTTTCTCTTGCAGGCAGTGAAGCCAGATTGCTTCTATTCTACCATTTTGGTGATATCACCACCAAATTTGTATACTTTATTTTTCTTGTCTAACTTTATTGACTAGTATCTCTAGAAGAATATTAAATACTAGTGATACCAAGTATCTCTCATTTCTGACATTACTAGGAAGTAAAACCATGAAACCACAATGCTGATTTCTCAGATGTATTTTTTCATATCATAGATATCTTAAGTATTCACATCCTAAGAATATTCAATCAAGAATGAATGTTGAATTTTGTCAAATGTTTCTTCATCATCCTTAATCATATGATTTTTCTTCTGTGATCCTTAATATGGTTAATTACAACAATAGATTTCGTAATACAGAACCATCCCTATAGTTCTGATACAAAGCCCACTAGATAATACTTCATTTTGCTGTTGTACTACTGATTTGCATTTAACCTTGTTTTACTTGATTATTTGTAGGTGAGATTGATTTACAGTTTCTTATTGTATATGTAACGTTTTTGAATTTTGGAATCAATTTTTTTTTTTTTTTGGGGGGGGAGATGAAGTCTTGTTGTTTCCCAGGCTGGAGTGCAATGGCGCAATCTCGGCTTACTGCAAACTCTGCCTCCCAGGTTCAAGCGAGATTCTCCTGTCTCAGCCTACCAAGTAGCTGGGATGACAGGCATCCACCATCACACCTGGCTAATTTTTGTATTTTTAGTAGAGACGGGGTTTCACCGTGTTGGCCAGACTTATCTTGAACTCCTGACCTCAGGTGATCCACCCACCTTGGCTTCCCAAAGTGCTGGGATTACAGGCATCAGCCACCATGCCCAGCCCGAAACAGTCTTAATATTGAACATCTGTTTAAAAATTAAACAACGAAGTTACATGTACCTTTAAAGTTTGCTGGGATAATTCACCTGTGAAGCTATATGTACCTGGTGCATTTGGCAATGGGGTAAGTAGGAAGCCTTTTTACTTTCTCTTCCTATTGTAACTAGCCATCTTAGAATTTTCTATCTTGTTTGAGATAATTTTTGGTAATATATTATTTCTTGAAAATGACCAATTTCATCTACATATATCAATATTTACAGACAAGCAAATTATTGTCTTATTATTTTAATAACCAGTATGTAATTATGCCCCTATTCTCTTATTCTGTGTATTTGTACTTTCTCTAAAAAAATTGTGGCACAAAAAAATTAGATCTCTTTGTAAGAATATACATTTTTACTAGCTATTTCTTGATGAAATGAAACTCAGGCATAATTCCTCTAAATTATGAAATAATAGCTATTTTTATACATATGTAAGCTTCTTACCAACATATTTTTATAAAAATACCTTTTTTGATCAATTTCTTGTTGCCGTTTAACATGTTTGTTCTCAAATTCACGAATATTTTCCACGCCAATTTCTTCACAGAAGTGTTGGAAAATATCATCTTCGACCTTTTAAATTATTTTAAAACAACTCATGTAATAAGCAATTTTAAGAAATATATCATCTTAAATATAAGTTTTTCCCTTCAAGATTTTCCTGAATTAGGCCAAAAACTAATCTCACCAAGCATTACTGTATTCTGAAAAGCCAGTACTTTCTCCTCCTTTAATTCCATAAATTATGCCCATCTACTTTCAAATTTCTGATTCAAAAAAACTAAGAAAGCTCATAACTGGGCTTATTAAGTGTTTTGGCTTTATGAGAATTTAGTATAAAAGTGGAAGAGGCCGGGTATGGTGGCTCAAGCCTGTAATCCCAGCACTTTGGGAGGCCGAGGCCAGTGGATCATGAGGTCAAGAGATCGAGACCATCCTGGTCAACATGGTGAAACCCCGTCTCTACTAAAAATGCAAAAATTAGCTGGGCATGGTGGCGCGCGCCTGTAGTCCCAGCTACTCGGGAGGCTGAGGCAGGAGAACTGCCTGAACCCAGGAGGCGGAGGTTGCGGTGAGCCGAGATCGCACCATTGCACTCCAGCCTGGGTAACAAGAGTGAAAGTCTGTCTCAAA